>NC_091173.1:38745712-38870712 GCF_040958095.1 Procambarus clarkii
CCAGTGTTAATAGTTTATAATATATTGTTGAGTGAGGAACAATGTGAAGCCATTACAGTGAATCATTGTAGAATTGATTGTAGAAAAGACTGTTTGAGCCTGAGTACAGTGTAACTAAGTAATTCGGTTTATTTGTGCCAATATCGAGTGTGCGAGTTTCTAGTAATATTGGAGAATTTAAAGAAACCGCGCGCGTGAATCTAGCAAACAAGCAAATTTCGCGCAGAGTGACCATTGCGATCAGCTGTTCTTGACACTTGATGAGGAGGGGAGAGTGTTGCCCTCTAGCGGTCGCATAATATCCGTGGGAATTACCGGCCGAGTCAGGATCAGTTGATTTATCGATTATTGTGTGGCCTTGTGACATCTTTCATACATTTTAAGTAAAATACAAAACTATCTTAGTGTTTTTATCATCCCCTCCATTGATCTTGTGGCTATATGATACTGGTAAACATAGAGTGATAACAACAAGTACCTGCCTGATTCCTGATCTTTGAGTGTGACCTTGCCAAGGCTACCACTGAATACACCAGTCCACTGAGGGTGTTACTGGCCACCTTAAACACCAGTTGGCGATCTTGTGTTTAACCGTAGAGCCCTATTGTTGGGGAGGGCACACGACAGTCGAGGTGAACGAGTCGTATTCTCACTCTTTCTTAATAAGAGGCCGTTAAGATTGACTGGGAGACTCTCCTGGCGTGCAGTGGCGCCGTGAGGATCGAGGGAAGACCCGCAGGGCTACGGTGAGTTACCTTGAGCATAACTATTGCTCACCCCAGAGTAAGGGTAGAGAATAATAGAGAGGTTGAAACCCCCAACAACACACACACACACACACACACATACACACACACACACACACACACACACACACACACACACACACACACACACCTACACACACACACACACACACACACACACACACACACACACACACACACACACACACACACACACACACACACACACTCACTCACTCACTCACTCACACACACACACACACACACACACACACACACACACACACACACACACACACACACACACACACACACACACACACACACACACACACACACACACACACACACACACACAAACTCACACACACACACACACACACACATACCTACACACACACACACACACACACACACACACACACACACACACACACACACACACACACACACACACACACACACACACACACACACACACACACACACACACACACGCACACACACACACACACACACACACACACACACACGAGTCAGCCGCCGAGGTAGGGTGTCGGGGGTCGCGCTTTACAATAAACGTCAATATTCTCTGATTAATTAAGGCTACAGTGATAGATCACAGATCTAGGGGTTTACAAAGTGTATAACCGCCGCGCATAGGAAAGAAAAATACAGAGAAAAAGTGCTATCACTAGAACTTTGTGTTAAACAGTGATCATTCTCCAGCACTTCCACGTGGGAGGGCCACGAGGCTTTGTTTATATATTGGTCTATAGTGAACAGTGGTACAGTAAACTAGTGGGGAAATCCACCCACCAGCAGGCCAGCACCCCCAGGGAGGATTGTAACAGAAGCCTCCCACCAACCAACCCTTCAGCCATCCCCCACCAATCACCTGCACCTCCCCTGACAGTAAAGTCTCCCCTTCAGACCATGCCCCCCCATGTTCCCTGACCCAAGACACACCATGTTCCCCCCATGCCCTTTTTCTTCCCCGACCCCTACCCCAGATCCTCACTGTTCCTGCACCCCGTGCCCTTCCCAGTTTCCCCACCCCAAGCTCTCTTCCCAACCCCAACCCCCCTCCCTTCCTGTAACCCCCCTCCCCAGGCTCCCCTTTCCTCCCAAACCCCTTGACCTCCCTGTCAACCCACCCCAGTCTACCCTGCATACCCCACTTCGTGACCTCCCACCACATGCCCCTCCAGCTCCCCCATCCCATGCCCCAACTAACCTCCAACCTCGGACCCCTCTCAGCCACATCACGTCAGAACCCCCTAGCCCCCCCCTGTTCCAGATCCTCCCAGTCCCCTCACACCCCAGACCCCCCAGGTCCTCCTTCCTAGGCTCACCCATCCCAGACATCCCTTGCCTCCCAACTCTAGTGGAATCAAACAGAAACTGAGAATGAACAGAACAGTGTCAGCTTCAAGGTCATGTACTCGAATATAGATGGGATTACAAACAAGGCTAGTGAACTTAGGGAAAGAATATAAGAGGTAAACCCAGATGTAATTGGACTCACAGAAACAAACTCTCAGGAACCATAACAAATGCGGTGTTTCCCTAGGAATGGAGTTTCGAGGAGATGGTTATTCCAGGCTGCGAAGGGTTCAGAGACTTCATAACAGGCACCATGACGATGGGAGGACCAAGAGTAATAGTTCCAGTGATATATAACCCACCACCAAATAAAAGAAGACCCGGCAAGAGAATGAAAGGTAACAACATGACAGTTAACATTATCATTGAGAGAGCAGCCTCTGCTGCCTGTAGAAATCGATCCCATCTGCTCATAATGGAGGACTTTAATCATGGAAGGATAGACTGGGAAAACAGGGAACCACATGGAGGTGAGGAAACATGGAGAGTGAAACTGCTGGAGGTGACGACTAGAAACTTTTTAAGTCAGCATGTCAAGAGTCCCACGAGAATGAGAGGCAATGATGAACCAGCAAGACTCGACCTAGTATTCACTCTGAACGATTCAGACATAAGGGAAATCGGTCTTGAAGCCCCCGTGGGTATGAGTGATCACAGTGTACTGTTGTTTGAGAGTCTGCTCGAAGAAGGGTTAATGTACTCAAAGAAGGGACCAGAAAGCAAGAGGCTGGCATTCCCGAAGGGAAATAATGTGAGGAGAAAATTCCTAACTGAAATAGCTTGGGAAACGGAGCTCAGACGAAAGACGGTTCAAGACATGATCGACTACATCACACAGAAGTTTAAGGAGGCAGCAGACAAGTTCGTCCCTGTCCAAAAAGAAAAAAATGAAATGGAGATGAGAAACCCATGGTTTAATCGGAGTTGCAAGGTAGCTAAGTTAGCAGCTAAGTAAAAAGGCATGGAGAAACTATAGAAACAACAGAACACTAGAGAGCAGAGAAAGATACCAGAGCGCCAGGAATGAATACGTCAGGGTGTGAAGAGAGGTAGAGAGGCAATATGAAAATGATATAGTGAGCAAGGCAAAGACTCAACCCAAACTGCTGCATAGCCACATCAGGAGGAAAACAACAGTGAAGGAACAGGTAATGAAACTGTGGATAGGGGCAGAAAGATTCATTACAAACGACAAGGAAGTGTGCAATAAGAAATTCCAGAAGGTCTTCACCTCAGAGCAAGGAGAAGTCCCTGAGATAAGGGAGGGAACATCAAACCAAACATCACTAGAGGAGTTTGTGATTACCATTGGGGAGGTGAAGAAGCATCTGATAGATTTGGAAGTGAAAAGGCTATAGGCCCGGATGGAATCTCACCATGGATTCTAAATGAAGGAGCAGAAGCTCTGTGCCTTCCACTCTCCATGGTATACAACAAGTCACTGGTATCAGGTGAACTGACAAAAATTTGGAAGACGGCCAATGTAGTCCCAATATACAAGAAGGGTGATAGGCAGGAGGCACTGAACTACAGGCCCGTGCCCAAAGCTTGCATTCCATGTAAGATGATGGAAAAGATTGTGCGAAAAAAGCTAGTAGAACATCTGGAACAGAAGAACTTTGTAACACAACATCAGCATGGGTTCAGTGATGGCAAATCATGCCTAACAAGATTAATTGAGTTCTATGACCATGCAAAAAAGTCAGGCAAGAGAGAGAGAGAGGGCTGGGCAGACTGTATATTTCTGGACTGCCAGAAAGCTTTTGACACAGTATCACATAAGAGACTAGTGCACAAACTGGAGATGCAGGCAGGAGTGAAAGGGAAGGTACTCCACAGGATAAGAGAGTACCTAAGCAAAAGGACACAACGAGTCACCGTGAGAGGTGAGGTCTCGGAGTGGCAGGGAATCACCAGTGGAGTCCCACAGGGATCAGTCCTTGGACCAATACTGTTTCTGATATACGTAAATGATCTCCCAGAAGGAATTGACTCGTTCCTCTCGATATTTGCTGATGATTCAAAAATTATGAGGAGGATCAGGACAGAGGAGGATAGTATGAGGCTACAAGATGACCTAGACAAACTGAAGGAATGGTCCGACAAATGGCTACTAAAGTTCAACCCCAGTAAATGTAAGGTATTGAAACTAGGAGGAACTAGGAGGCCATTCACTGGATACCGAATGGGAGATGAAGTCCTTCACGAAACAGACAGAGAGAAAGATCTGGGAGTTGATATCACCCCAAACCTGTTTCCCGAAGCCCACATCAAAATAATAACATCAGCGACCTATGCGAAGCTGGCTAACATCAGAACTGCTATCAGTAACCTCTGTAAGGAATCCTTCAGAACCTTGTATACCACGTATGTAAGGGCAATCCTGGAGTATGCAGCCCCAGCATGGAGCCCGTATCTAGTCAAGCATCAGACGAAGCTGAAAAAAGTTTAGAGGAATGCCACTAGGCTAGTGCCAGAACTAAGAGGTATGAGTTATGAGGACAGACTACGTGAGCTGCAACTCACGTCGCCGGAAGACAGAAGAGCTAGGGGAGACATGATCACCACATTAAAAATTCTCAGGGGAATTGACAGGGTGGACAAGGATGGATTATTTAACACGGGTGGCACACGCATGGGTGGTCACAGGTGGAAGCTGAGTACCCAAATGAGCCACAGAGACATTAGAAAGATTTTTTTTCAGTGTCAGAGTAGTTAGTAAATGGAATGTATTAGTAAGTGATGTGGTGGAGGCTGACTCCATACACAATTTCAAATGTAGATATGATAGAGCCCAATAGGCTCAGGAACCTGTACACCTGTTGATTGACAGTTGAGAGGCGGGACCAAAGAGCCAGAGCTCAACCCCCGCAAGCACAACTAGGTGAGTACACACACACACACACACACACACACACACACACACACACACACACACACACACACACACACACACACACACACACACACACACACACAGGATGAGAAGAGAGGCAGAAAGACAATACGAAAATGACATCGCAAGCAAGGCAAAGACTCAGCCTAAATTGTTGCATAGCCACATTAGGAGAAAAACAACAGTAAAGGAACAGGTTATGAGATTAAGGATAGGGGCGGAAGGATTCACTACAAATGACAAGGAAGTGTGTGAGGAATTGAATAAGAAATTCCAGGAGGTCTTCACCTTAGAACAAGGAGAAATTCCAGAGGTAAGTGAGGGAATAGCTAACCAGGAACCACTGGAAGAGTTTGAGATTACCAGTGGGGAAGTAAGGAAGTGTTTACTAGAGTTGGACGTGACGAAGGCTATAGGCCCAGATGGAATCTCCCCTTGGGTTCTAAAGGAAGGAGCAAGAGAACTGAGCCTACCACTCTCCATAGTGTATAACAAATCACTGGCAACAGGGGAACTGCCAGATATTTGGAAAGCAGCTAACGTAGTCCCGATATACAAGAAAGGGGATAGACAGGAGGCACTGAACTACAGGCCAGTGTCCCTAACCTGCATACCATGCAAGCTGATGGAGAAGATTGTGCGAAAAAAACTAGTGGAGCATCTGGAGCGAAGGAACTTTGTAACACAGCATCAACATGGGTTCAGGGATGGCAGGTCCTGCCTCACAGGGTTACTTGAATTCTACGACCAGGCAACAAAAATAAGGCAAGAAAGAGAAGGGTGGGCAGACTGCATATTTTTGGATTGTCAGAAAGCCTTTGATACAGTGCCACACAAGAGGCTAGTGCGAAAGTTGGAGATGCAGGCTGGAGTGAGAGGGAAGGTACTCCGGTGGATAGAGGAATACCTAAGCAACAGGAGACAACGAGTCTGTGTGAGGGGTGAGGTCTCAGATTGGCGAGACGTCACAAGTGGAGTCCCGCAGGGGTCAGTCCTTGGACCTATACTGTTTCTGGTATATGTAAATGATCTCCCAGAGGGTATAGATTCGTTCCTCTCAATGTTTGCCGACGATGCAAAAATTATGAGGAGGATTGAAACAGAGGATGATAGTAGGAGGCTACAAGATGACCTGGATAGACTGAGTGAATGGTCCAACAAATGGCTGTTGAAGTTCAACCCGAGTAAATGCAAAGTAATGAAACTAGGCAGTGGAAACAGGAGGCCAGGCACAGGATACAGAATAGGAGATGAAGTACTTAATGAAACAGACAGAGAGAAAGATCTAGGAGTTGATATCACACCAAACCTGTCTCCTGAAGCCCACATAAAGAGAATAACGTCTGCGGCATATGCGAGGCTGGCTAACATCAGAACGGCGTTCAGGAACCTGTGTAAGGAATCATTCAGAATCTTGTACACCACATATGTAAGACCAATCCTGGAGTATGCGGCCCCAGCATGGAGCCCGTACCTTGTCAAGCACAAGACGAAGCTGGAAAAAGTCCAAAGGTATGCTACTAGACTAGTCCCAGAACTAAGAGGCATGAGTTATGAGGAAAGGCTGCGGGAAATGCACCTCACGACACTGGAAGACAGAAGAGTAAGGGGGGACATGATCACAACCTACAAAATCCTCAGGGGAATCGACCGGGTAAACAAGGATGAACTTTTCAACACTGGTGGGACGCGAACAAGGGGACACAGGTGGAAGCTGAGTACCCAAATGAGCCACAGAGACGTTAGAAAGAACTTTTTCAGTGTCAGAGTAGTTAGCAAATGGAATGCATTAGGAAGTGATGTGGTGGAGGCTGACTCCATTCACAGTTTCAAATGTAGATATGATAGAGCCCAATAGGCTCAGGAATCTGTACACCAGTTGATTGACGGTTGAGAGGCGGGACCAAAGAGCCAGAGCTCAACCCCCGCAAGCACAATTAGGTGAGTACAATTAGGTGAGTACACACACACACACACACACACACACACACACACACACACACACACATCGAAGACGGCGAAAGCCGTCCCAATATACAAAAAGGGCGACTGGCAAGAGGCACTGAACTACAGGCCAGTGTCCTTGACTTGTATACCATGCACGGTGATGGAGAAGATCGCGAGAAAAAACCTGGTAGCACATCAGGAGAGAAGTGACTTCGTGACAAATCGCCAACACGGGGTTCAGGGAGGGTAAATCTTGCCTGACTGGCTTAATAGAATTCTAGGACCAGGGGACAAAGATAAAACAAGAAGAAGAGGGATGGGCGGACTGCATTTTCTTGGATTGTCAGAAAGCCTTTGACACAGTACCGCATAAGAGGCTGGTACGTAAACTGGAGAGACAGGCAGGTGTAGCTGGTAAGGTGCTCCAGTAGATAAGGGAGTACCTAAGCAATAGGAAGCAGAGAGTTACGATGAGGGGTGAGACCTCCGATTGGCGTGAAGTCACCAGTGGAGTCCCACAGGGCTCTGTACTCGGTCCTATCTTGTTTCTGATATATGTAAATGATCTCCCGGAGGGTATAGATTCAATTCTCTCAATGTTTGCGGACGATGCCAAAATTATGAGAAGGATTAAGACAGAAGAGGACTGTTTGAGGCTTCAAGAAGACCTAGACAAGCTGAAGGAATGATCGAACAAATGGTTGTTAGAATTTAACCCAACCAAATGTAATGTAATGAAGATAGGTGTAGGGAGCAGGAGTCCAGATACAAGGTATCATCTGGGAGAGGAAATTCTTCAGGAGTCAGAGAAAGAAAAAGACTTGGGGGTTGATATCACGCCAGACCTGTCTCCTGCAGCACATATCAAGAGGATAACATCAGCGGCATATGCCAGGCTGGCCAACATACGAACGGCATTCAGAAACTTGTGTAAAGAATCATTCAGAGCTTTGTATACCACATGTCAGGCCAATCCTGGAGTATGCAGCCCCAGCATGGAGTCCATATCTAGTCAAGGATAAGACTAAACTGGAAAAGGTTCAAAGGTTTGCCACCAGACTAGTACCCGAGCTGAGAGGTATAAGCTACGAGGAGAGACTACGGGAATTGAACCTCACTTCGCTGGAAGACAGAAGAGTTAGAGGGGGGACATGATCACCACATTCAAGATTCTGAAGGGAATTGATAGGATAGATAAAGACAGGCTATTTAACACAAGTGGCACACGCACAAGGGGACACAGGTGGAAACTAAGTGCCCAAATGAGCCACAGAGATATTAGAAAGAGATATTAGAAAGATATTAGAAGACAACAGTGAAGGAACAGGTGATGAAACTTGGGATGGGTGAGGACAGGTACACAGAGAATGGCAAAGAGGTGTGTGAAGAACTCAACAAAAGGTTCCAGGAGGTCTTTACAATAGAGCAAGGAGAGGTCACGACGCTAGGAGAGGTAGCAGCAAACCAGGCGACCTTGAAAGAGTTCGAAATTACGAGAGAGTCAAGAGGCACCTATTGGAGCTGGACGTGAGAAAGGCTGTTGGGCCGGACGGAATCTCACCATGGGTATTGAAAGAGTGTGCATAGGCGCTTTGCTTGCCACTCTCCATAGTGTATATTAGGTCACTGAAGATGGGGAACCTACCAGAAATATGGAAGACGGTTAATGTGGTCAGAATATACAAAAAGGGTGACAGACAAGAGACACTGAACTACAGGCCAGTGTCCTTAACTTGTATACCATGCAAGGTGATGGAGAGATCGTGAAAAAACCTAGTAACACATCTGGAGAGAAGTGACTTCGTGACAACTCATCAACATGGGTTCAAGGAGGGTAAGTCTTGCCTTACTGGCTTAATAGAATTGTACGACAAGGAGACAAAAATTAAGCAAGAAAGAGGAGGCTGGGCGGATTGCATTTTCTTGGATTGTCAGAAAGCCTTTGACACAGTACCCCATAAGACGCTGGTACATAAGCTGGAGAGACAGGCAGTAGTAACTGGCAAGGTGTTCCAGTCGATAATGGAGTACCTAAGCAATAAATAGGAAGCAGAGAGTTACAGCGAGAGGTGAGACCTCAGATTAGCGTGAAGTCTTCAGTTTAGCCCCACAGGGCTCTGTACTCGGTCCTATCCTGTTTCTAATATATGTAAATGATCTCCAGGAGGGTATAAACTCATTTCACTTAATTTTTGCTGTCAATGCCAAAATTATGAGAATGATTAAGACAGGGGAGGACTGCTTGAGGCTTCAAGAAGACCTAGACAAACTGCAGGAATTGTCGAACAAATGGTTGTTAGAGTTTAACCCAAGCAAATGTAATGTAAGGAAGTCAGGTGTTGGGAGCAGGTAACCAGATACAAGGTATCATTTGGGAGATGAAATACTTCAAGAGTCAGAAAAAGAGAGAGACCTGGGGGTTGATATCAAGCCGGACCTGTCCCCTAAAGCTCATATCAAGAGGATAACATCAGCGGCATATGCCAGGTTAGCTAACATAAGAACGGCCTTTAGAAACTTGTGTAAGGACTCTTTCAGAACATTATATTCCACATATGACAGACCAATCCTGGAGTATGCGGCTCCAGCATGGAATCCATATCTTGTCATGCATAAGACTAAAGAGCAAAAGGTTGAAAAGTTTGCCACCAGACTAGTACCCGAGTTGAGAGGTATGAGCTACGAGGAGAGACTACGGGAATTAAACCTCACTTCGTTGGAAGACAGAAGAGTTAGGGGGACATGATCACCACATTCAAGATTCTCAAGGGAATCGATAGGGTAGATAAAGACAGACTATTTAACACAAGGGGCACATGCACTAGGGGACACAGGTGGAAACTGAGTGCCCAAATGAGCCACAGAGATATTAGAAAGAACTTTTTTAGTGTCAGAGTGGTTAACAAATGGAATGCATTTGGAAGTGATGTGGTGGAGGCTGACTCCATATACAGTTTCAAGTGTAGATATGATAGAGCCCAATAGGCTCAGGAACCTGTATACCTGTTGATTGATGGTTGAGAGGCGGGACTAAAGAGCTAGAGCTTAACCCCCACAAGCACAATTAGGTGAGTAAACACACACACACACACACACACACACACACATACACACGCACATACACACACACAGACACCCCCCCCCCCACCCCCACCACAGAATCTTCTAAGACCCTGTTACCCATCCCACAGATCTTCACACCTAGGGAACAGCTTCCTCTATGAGAAGAACGCTCACCAAGAAGGGGACAAGAGAATGAACAAAATATAGTGAGCTTCAAGGCAATGTACATTAACATAGATGGGAATACAAATAAAACAAGTAAACTTGGAGAATGTGAACTAGAAGAAAACCCAGACATAATAGCACTCACAGAAACAAAGCTAACGAAAACCATAACAAATGCAGTGTTTCCACAGGACTACGATGTAGTGAGGAAAGAAAGAGAAGGAAGAGGAGGATGTGGTGTAGCTCTGCTGATAAGTAAAGGCTGGAGTTTTGAAGAGATGGTTATTCAGGGCTTTGAAGAATTCAGTGACTGAATTTACATATTTTACAGTGACTGAATTTACATAGTTTACAGTGACTGATATTTACATAGCTTGATCAGATAGTTACCCTATATGAGTCGGATATACGGGAAGTTAAGTTGGAAGCCCCCTTGGGAATAAGTGATCAAAGTGTATTGATCTTTGAATACATGGAAGAGCTAAGAATTATATTCCCCCCCCCCCCCCCTTCCCTCCTCTCCCCCCCCCCCGAAAAAAAACGGGAACAAGGGGCTGGCATAAGGAAAAGAAAATTATGAGAAGATAAGAAAATTCCTTAGCGATATACCACGGGACACAGAACTCAGAACTAAGTCCGTACAAGACATGATGGACTATGTCACCCAAAAGTGTCAGGAGGCAGTTAAAAGGTTTATCCCAGTCCGACAGGAGAAAACCTAGAAGCAAAAGAAAAATCACTGGTTTAATAGAGCTTGTAGGCAAGCAAAGAAAATTACCAAAAGGGCGTGTAGGGAATTCCGAAATAACAAAACACCATAAAGCAGAGAGACATATAGCAGAGAACCAGAAACGTGTATGTTAGTGTGAAAAGAGAAGATGAGAAAAAGTATGAAAATGATATAGCTAATAAAGCCAAGACTGAACCAAAGCTACTACACAGTCACACCAGGAGGAAAACAACAGTGAAGGAACAGGTGATGAAACTTAGAACGGGTGACGACAGGTACACAGAGAATGACAAAGAGGTGTGTGAATAACTCAACAAGAGGTTCCAAGAGGTCTTCACAATAGAACAAGGTGAGGTCTATTGAGGCAGTAAACCAGGCGACCTTGGAATGGTTGGAAATTACAAGAGATGTGGTCAAGAGGCTCTTATTGGATCTGGACGTGAGAAAGACTGTTGGCCCGGATGGAATCTCACCATGGGTTATCTTGAGATGTTATCTTGAGATGATGATTTCGGGGCCTTTAGTGTCCCCGCGGCCCGGTCCTCGACCAGGCCTCCACCCCTGGGAAGCAGCCCTTGACAGCTGACTAACTCCCAGGTACCTATTTACTGCTAGGTAACAGGGGCATTCAGGGTGAAAGAAACTTTGCCCATTTGTTTCTGCCTCGTGCGGGAATCGAACCCGCGCCACAGAATTACGAGTCCTGCGCGCTATCCACCAGGCTACGAGGCCACAGTATTATTAAATACAATGGGTACAATGGGTATTAAAAGAGTGTGTAGAAGCAATTTGCTTGCCACTCTCCATAGTGTATAGTAGGTCACAGGAGACGGGAGACCTACCAGAAATATGGAAGATGGCTAATGAAGTCCTAATATACAAAAAGGGTGACAGACAAGAGGCACTGAACTACAGGCCAGTGTCCTTATATTGTATACCATGCAAGTTGGTGGAGAAGATCGTGGGAAAAAACCTAGTAACACATCTGGAGAGAAGTGACTTCGTGACAACCCATTAACATGGGTTCAGGGAGGGTAAATCTTGCCTTACAGGCTTGATAGAATTCTATGATCAAAGATTAAGCAAGAAAGAGAAGGATAGGCGGACTGCATTTTTTTGGAATATCGGAAAGCCTTTGACACAGTACCCCATAAGAGGCTGATGCATAAGCTGGAGAAACAGGCAGCAGTAATGGGTAGGGTGCTCCAGTGGATAAGGGAGTACCTAAGCAATAGGAAGCAGAGAGTTACAGTGAGGGGCGAGACCGCAGATTGGCATGAAGTCACCAGTGGAGTCCCACAGGGCTCTGTACTCGGATCTATCCTGTTTCTGATTTACGTAAATGATCTCCCAAAGGGTATAGACTCATTCCTCTTAATGTTTGCTGACGGCGCCAAAATTATGAGAAGGATTAATACAGAGGAGGACAGATTGTGGCTTCAAGAAGACCTGGACAAGCTGCAGGAATGGTTGAACAAATGGTTGTTAAAGTTTAACCCTAACAAATTTAATGTAATGAAGATAGGTGTAGGAAGCAGGAGACCAGATACAAGGTATCCTTTAGGAGATGAAATTCTTCAAGAGTCAGAGAGAGAGAAAGACCTGGGGGTCTTGCCAGACCTGTCCCCTGAAGCCCATATCAAGAGGATAACATCAGTGGCACATGCCAAGTTGGCTAACATAAGAACGGCCTTTAGAAACTTGTGTAAGGAATCTTTCAGAACTTTGTATGTCAGACCAATCCTGGAGTATGCGGCTCCACCAAGGAGTCCATATCTAGTAAAGCATATGCACTAGGGGACACAGGTAGAAATTGAGTGCCCAAATGAGTCATAGAAACGTTAGAAAGATTTTTTCAGTGTCAGAGTAGTAGACAAATGGAATGCATTAGCAAGTGATGTGGTGGAGGCTGACTCCATACACAGTTTCAAGTGTAGATATGATAGATCCCAATAGGCTCAGGAACCTCTACATTAGTTTATTGACAGTTGAGAGGTGGAACTAAAGAGCCAGAGCTCAACCCTCGCAAGCACAACTAGGTAAGTTCCAGTAGGTAAGTACACACACACACACACACACACTCACACGTGGTATGGCCAACGGCCATACCACGTTGAGAACACCGCTTCTCGTCCAATCAGCGAAGTGAAGCAACGTTGGGTTTGGTTAGTACTTGGATGGGTGACTGCCTGGGAACACCAAACGCTGTGGGCAATAATGCTTTTCACGAATTACTCAAACATCTGCTTCATTCCGGGAACACATATGGACTAACATAACAGCCCCTCCTGTCTCTGGTATAATCACTGACAGAACAACCGATCACTATCCTACCTTCCTCTCGGCCAACATGGACATAACATCCTCTGACACCAAGATATCAAGACACTTACCTTTAGACTACACAGCAAAACAACAATAGGGAATCTCATAAATGCCATTCATAATATAATCTGAGAATTTGATTTCAATAATACACAGAAAAAACTTTCTTAGCCGACATCTTTCTCTCCAAAACTCTAAACCCCTACAGTACACACTGTCCTCTCCTCACCAAGCAAGTAATTGCCAATATATTTGACAACCGCTTGCTCACAAGTGGCATACTTAAAGCAATTAACAAGAGACACGAATTAAGTTACACAAGAAGTAGTTAAGAGATACTCATCAATGCTTACCGGTATAATACCAAGAGCCAAATTTTCATTTTATGAGAATATTTGCCATATGAAAAGTACATGGAAAGCCATCTCTGTGAGAGGATGGTCTCTCAAGATTATCCCACAGATGACTTGAATGGCTCATTGCAGTGCAAAGTGCTCCGATCTCGTGCACTAGCCCTATCTCTGTTAACCCTGGATAGTAAACTGTCCTGTTGGGTATCTCCAGGATGCCCAATTAACCAGGAATACGTTTTAATACGGAGGCCACCGTATGTCCAGACAGGGAGTAGATACAAGGAAGTTAAGTTTCCATGCCATAGGGTCCGTGAGTACATTGGCTGGTGCAAAGCGTGAGAGAGAGAGGGGATGCCAGCGCGGCAACAGATCTGACCTCTGGGGTCAGCCTCAACTGGCACGATGGAGAATAACAACTGTGACGTGGACGTGATGTGTTCATGACGTCACCTCTGCTACTGATCATGGAACGATCAATATGATTGGTTCCCAGTCTTTTGCTGCAATGCCATTGGTCAAATTGTAATCCCTTGTGTTGTGTCTCACGAGATGCCCTGCAGCCGCTGGCAAGGGTATTCATGTGAGGAAGTTCGTAGCTAGTGGACGTGTCCTGTTCTGTCTATCGGCCAATAGACTGAACACCGTCTATTCCTCACCGTCAAGTTAAACTCAGCATCTTTTCGATATACCAACGCTCGTCCGGAATCGCGATTGTGACTATATTGTCCAGAAGCCTAAAGATTAATCACCAGAGCGAAATAGACTGGTATCAGGAAACCTCTGTTGACAAAAGGAGATCGTCTGTGAGTGACCTAGAGTGAACTATGGTAGTGCTGCTGCCTAAGTAATCTGTGTGTGACTTTTACCACAGGGTACCGCTTGGTAACATATAATCAGCCGCTGCCCGCCGCCACTCACAAACCGCCATCTCACACCAGAGCGTGTAGGTCGCCTTGAGCCGCCAGTCGCCCTGCTTCACGGTACTATGTGACGTCACCACCTTACTCACCGCCAGTGCCATCAAGTGTGTGCGTATGTCTGTTAGACATACATCGCGCTCTCCTGCGAGTACCCTCTATGTCAAGTACAGTTTGTGGGAAAGCCTGTCGCCAATGGTCTCACATCAGAACGAGCGAAACCAGCTGTCAGGCCACCTACGAGTTCTTGCATAAATGTGCCTGAGTGAGTGGGTGAATAAGAGAGGTAGCCTACCTGTAAGTACAAGATCTTGTTATTGTATTATTGTGTCTGTCTGTGTTGATCTGAGGGATCAACGACAGTTCTCACCTTCTTGTACCTGACACAGGTATAGGTGGAGATCTAGACACCCGACGGTGTATGCGTGTTTATGTGTGGTATCACGACATACACTCGTCTGTATTGTGAGCTTCACATACACCACACATTTAGTTATTGTGTGATATTATTACTGGCATGTTATTGCCTGTTCCGTTGACAGTGCCATTGTGATTTATTGCACATCATCATTACCTGAGCATCCGCATGGAACTCCTGTGACCCCTTTGCACACCAGCAGTTAGGTTTGCCATGTTAATGATTGGCTGTCAACTGTGTTAAGTTAGGTGTTTCTCCACGAGTGGATCCGAATCGATTAGCCAGACATCAAGAGTCTCGCTAATGCAAGCATAGCCTTTCTGACGCCAATCTAAAGTAAATCAAGCACCCTTTGTATTAGTGGTTAAGTTAGTAAATAAACTACTGTTAAGCTTTATGCGGTGTTTCCGTTAAACCACTTCTGAATACTGCCAACTATTTACTCAAGCCTTCAGCTCCAGGTGTCTCCAACACCGAGTTGCCTATCATTCACTAAACTATAAATGTGATGAGGACCCTAGGAGTCCCTTAAAGTGTTTCAAGCACTGAGGAGATTCCAACGATCAACGTGGACCAGGACCAGGTGAGGCTAGTCTGACAAGAGACCCTCAAGAACTCTAACTCGACCTTGCTCCCAGGCCCTGAACAGTTGCTCTCGTAATTTCTCTGCTGGATTCCGACAGCTTTGTAAAGCATCTGCCATATTTACATTGGTGACGAACGCATTGCAGTCGGGAAAGCAAAATAGATAACCCACACACATCATCAACATGAGTTCATGGATGGCAAGTCCTGCCTCACAGGGTTATTTGAATTCTACGACCAGGTAACAAAAATCAGGCAAGAAAGAGAGGGGTGGCAAACTGCATATTTTTGGATTGCCAGAAAGCCTTTGATACAGTACCCCACAAGAGGCTAGTAAAAAAGGTGGAGATGAAGGCTGGAGTGAAAGGGAAGGTGATTGGATACGGGAGTACTTAAGTAACAGAAGACAATGAGTCACTATGAGGGGTGAGGTCTCAGATTGGAAACATCACAAGTGGAGTCCCGCAGGGGTCAGTTCTTGGACCTATACTGTTTCTGATATATGTAAATGATCTCCTAGAGGGCATAGACTCGTTTCTATCAATGTTTGCTGATGCAAAAATTATGTGGAAGATTGAAACAGAGGATGATAGTAGGAGGCTACAAGATGACCGTAGACAGACTGAATGAATGGTCCAACAAATGGCTGCTAAAGTTCAACCCGAGTAAATGCAATGTAATGAAACTAGGTGGTGGAAACAGGAGGCAAGACACAGGATACAGAATAGGAGATGAAGTACTTAATGAAACGGACAGAGAGAAAGATCTAGGATTTGATATCATACCAAACCTGTCTCCTGAAGCCCACATAAAAAGAATTACGTCTGTGGCATATGCGAGGCTGGCTAACATCAGAACAGCCTTCAGAAACCTGTTTAAGGAACCATTCAGAATCTTGTATACCATATATGTAAGACCAATTCTGGAGTATGCAGCCCCAGCATGGAGCCCGAATCTTGTCAAGCACAAGATGAAGCTAGAAAAAGATGAGAGGTATGTCACTAGACTAGTCCCAGAACTAAGAGGCATGAGTTACGAGGAAAGGCTGAAGGAAATGCACCTTTATGACACTGGAAGACAGAAGAGTAAAGGGAGACATGATCACTACCTACAAAATCCTCAGGGGAATTGACAGGATAGACAAGGATAAACTATTCAACACTGGTGGTACGCGAACAAGGGGACACAGATGGAAACTGAGTACCCAAATGAGCCACAGGGACGTTATAAAGAACTTTTTTAGTGTCAGAGTAGTTAACAGGTGGAATGCATTAGGCATTGGTGTTGTGGAGGCTGACTCCACCTGGAGAAACAGGCAAGAGCAACTAGTAGAGCGCTCCAGTGGATAAGGAAGTACCTAAGCAATTGGAAGCAGAGAGTTACAGTGAGGGGTGAGACCTCAGAATGGCTTGAAGTCACCAGTGGAGTCCCACAGGGCTCTGTACTTGGACCTAGCCTGTTTCTGATATACGTAAATGATCTCCCAGAGGGTATAGACTCATTCCTCTCAATGTTTGCTTACGACGACAAAATTATGAGAAGGATTAAGACAGAGGAGACAGAGGAGGACTTCTTGAGGCTTCAAGAAGACCTGGACAAGCTGCAGGAATGGTCGAACAAATGGCTGTTAGAGTTTAACCCAAGCAAATGTAATGTAATGTAATGAAGTTAGGGGTAGGAAGCAGGAGACCAGATACAAGGTATCATTTGGGAGAAGAAATACTTCAAGAGTCAGAGAGAGAGAAAGACCTGGGGGTTGATATCACGCCCGACCTGTCCTTTGAAGCTCATATCAAGAGGATAACATCAGCAGCATATGACAGGTTGGCTAACATAAGAACGGCCTTTAGAAACTTGTGTAAGGAATCTTTCAGAGCATTATATACCACATATTTCACACCAATCCTGGAGTATGCGGCTCCAGCATGGAGTCCATATCAAGTCATGCATAAGACTAAACTGGAAAAGGTTCAAAGGTTTGCCACCAGACTAGTACCCGAGCTGAAAGGTATGAGCTACGAGGAGAGACTACGGGAATTAAACCTCACTTCGTTGGAAGACAGAAGAGTTAGGGGGGACATGATCACCACATTCAAGATTCTCATACGAATCGACAGTGTTGATAAAGACAGGCTATTTACCACAAGGGGCACACGCACAAGGGGACACAGGTGGAAACTGAGTGCCCAAATGAGTCACAGAGATATTAGAAAGAACTTTTTTAGTGTCAGAGTGGTTGACAAATGGAATGCATTAGGAAGTGATGTGGTGGAGGCTAACTTCATACACAGTTTCAGGTGTAGATATGATAGAGTCTAATAGGCTCAGGAACCTGTACACCTGTTGATTGACGGTTGAGAGGCGGGACCAAAGAGCCAGAACTCAACCCTCGCAAGCACAACTAGGTGAGTACAACTAGGTGATTATACACACACACACACACACACACATACACACACACACACACACACACACACACACACACAGACCTGTCTTATGTTAGCCAAAATGCTAAATAATGTTCTGAAAGATCTTAAAATCTCAAAGTGGCTCATTTCGGGTAGACAGTATGGCCGGGAGATACGTGTCTCCTACGATGGTAGGAGACACACACGATTAGTGAGGTCCGCGGAAATTCGTCAATTTCTCGGGACATTGAAGGAGTATAGAGGCTAGATCATAGTATTTGGCCTCTCACAGTGTGTAGCTAGCAGGGTGCAACATAGCATAGTCATATCACTAGCGATAGTGCGAAGATTTGGCGAAGAAACCAAAGTGGAGCTAGTGGCATCACCGGTGCATGTAAGTGTGCGACCTGACCGGGTGGGACGCCCCGCCGTGGAACTACCTGATTGTGTTGTTGAGTGATGACTGTGATCAGTGGTACAGTGAATTAGTGAACTGTCACACAACGATACAGTGACTGACTCCAGAGCTTTGTGTAGACAGAGAAGAACCGACCTCATCAATCTACCAGCACTTAGTGAATCACCTAGTGGGAGACAACGACGGATAACCATCGTCATCATACATCGTCCTTACTCATCTGGTTGTGTGAGCGGGAGGAGTCTGGTATGTACCCCCTCTCTGGTCAATTAATCAGGTGTACAGATTGAGGTAAAATATTATCAAATTCTTGTTCAGGATATCATATATATTTAAAAATCTCAGGGTGGCTCATTAAGGCAGAGGTAACGCATAAGGGATATCTTGACACATACACGCACGCCCGCCCACGTACGTATACACGCACACAAGTGTGCACACGCTAAAACAGACAGACACACGCACACACGCACACACACACACACACACACAATAGTTCAGTCAGGGGAAAAGGCATTAACACCTGGGATCAGGACCTTACTATCCCCCCCCCTCTTGACCCCCCATCTAACCTGACCTGACTGGTCGCCATCTCCGGCCCCCCCACCCCCAGTCCCCCGCATTGCCCATACACACACTCTTCCCCTCCCACTCTCTCCCTCTCCCACTCCCTCTCTCCCACTCTCTCTCTCTCCCACTCTATCTCTCCCACTATCTCTCTCCAGCTTTCTCTCTCTCTCTCTCTCTTTCCTTCCCCCTCCCTCTCTGCCCACACACACACACACACACACACACACACACACACATATACACACATATACACACACATACACACACACACCTCCCCCCCCTCTCTCCCTCACCCGTTCTCTCCCTCACCCGCTCTCTCCCTCTCCATCTCTCTCCCTCTTCTCTCTCTCCCTCTCTCCCTCCCGCTTCTCTCTCCATCTCCTCCCCCCCTCCCCTTCTACTTTCTTCTCACTTCAGTGGAAGGGTTGGAAATTTATCTCTCCCTTTATCACTCCCTTCTATCTCTCTCTTTCTCTCTCTCTCTTCCTCTCTCTCTCTCCCTCCCCCATCCCGCTCTGCCCTCCTGACAAATCCTATCACAACACAACTATAGGAACAGGGTCGAGCATGGCAGCCAGAGGTACCAGGGGAACAGGGAAGAGCCAAGGTGACGAAATGAAGGAAATGTTCGCCCAGTTTCTGGAGGACATCAAGAGTGAGATGCAAGAAATGATGCAGGAAATGAAGAACGAAATACGCAACCTGAAAAGAGAGCTGACAGCCAAAGGAGGAGATTAGAGCCCTCAAAGAGAATGGTATCGAGGCTGAGAATCAGAAAACCATCCAGGGAGAAGGTGGTAATAGTTTTTTGGATGAGAATGTCACAATAAAAGCAACATTTGCGGAAATAATAAAAAAAAATAACTCTGAAGTAATGACTGCAGTGATGGAGGTGGCCATGAAAGCAGCCACCTCACAGGAGGCGGCACGCTCCACTAGCCAACTGCTGGAAAGGAACAGATCAGTGGTTGCTGTGGGCATTAAAGAGCAGGAAGGCTCTAATAGGACAGAGTGGATTGACAAGGACAAAGCACCAGTGAATGAAGTACTAAAGGCACTAGACATGGAAGGGGCTGAGCATAGCATTGAGAAGGTTTTCAGGCTAGGTTGGTACAACAAAGACCGAGACCGAATGATAAAGATAGTGTTTGCCAACGAGAGCACAAAGGAGAAGATCCTATCAAGGAAGAGCTCCCTGAAAAACGTGGGAAAATTAAAAAATGTATTCCTCCAGGGAGACATGACAAGGGAGGAGAGAGCCATGGCGGCAGAAGCAAGGAAGTGGCGCAGGGCGAGAGGGGAAAACCAGGAAGTCACAGCTCCCAACACAACACCCCCAGAAGCGAGGGGGGAACCCACAACCCGCTACCCAGTAACACCAGACGGGAGGACAACCCCGCCTCCCTCCTCTGCATAGAAAACCCCCCTACCCCAAACTCTCCCTGCCCCCACTCAAATGTTCAGCCAAATCTTCCTCCCCCAACACCCAATCCCCACCCTTCTACCCCTCCCCTCCTCCCGAGTCCTCCCTCCCCCCCTTTCCTTCCCGTCCTCCCTCCCCTTTCACCCCATACCCTCTCTGTCCCTCCCCCTTCACTGGATCCCCCGCCCCTCATCCCAGTATCCTCTGAGACCCTGTTATCCACCTCACAGGTCCTCACACCCATGGAACAGCCTCCCCCACCAGCAGAACACTCACCAAGGAGGCGATTTGAGACGGGACAGAAGAAAGTGAGCCTCAAAGCGATGTACACTAACATAGATGGAATTACAAATAAAGCAAATGAGCTTGGAGAGCGGGTACTAGAGGAAAACCCAGACATAATAGCCCTCACAGAAACAAAGATCACGAAAACGATAACAAACGCAGTGTTCCCACAGGACTATTACGTTATGAGGAAAGAGAGGGAAGGAAGAGGTGGGGGTGGTGTAGCTCTGCTGGTAAGAAAAGGCTGGGATTTTGAGGAGATGGATATTCAGGGCTGTGAAGGTTTCAGTGACTACATAGCAGGTACCGTAACAAATGGAGGGAAAAAAATTGTAGTCCTAGTCATATATAATCCACCACCAAATGACAGAAGACCTAGACAGGAATATGATAGAAACAACATGGCCACCATTAACATAATAGAAAGAGCAGCTTCTGTTGCTAGCAGGAATGGATCTGGACTACTAATTATGGGAAACTTCAACCATGGGAAGATAGATTGGAAGAACAGAGACCCGCATGGAGGACCAGAAACATGGAGAGCTAAGCTGCTGGACGTGGCAACAAGAAACTTTCTAAGCCAGCACATCAAAGAACCAACAAGAATGAGAGGAGAAGATGAACCAGCAATGCTTGATTTGATATTTACCCTAAATGAGTGGGATATAAGAGAAGTTAAGATGGAAGCGTCCTTGGGAATGAGTGACCACAGTGTATTGAACTTTGAGTACCTGGTAGAGCTAGGACTTATCTCCCCCAAAAAAGAACTAGGAATCAAAAGGCTGGCATACCGAAAGGGAAATTATGAACAGATGAGAAGTTTTCTAAGTGAAATACCTTGGGACACAGACCTCAGAGATAAGTCTGTACAGGGTATGATGGACTATGTTACCCAAAAGTGTCAGGAGGCAGTAAACAGGTTCATCCCGGCCCAAAGGGAAAAATCCGAGAAGCAACAGAAGAATCCATGGTATAATAGGGCATGTATGGAAGCGAAGAAACTGAACAAAAGGGTGTGGAGGAACTTCCGGAATAACAGAACACCAGAAAGCAGAGAGAGATACCAGAGAGCCAGGAATGAGTACGTCAGGGTGAGAAGAGAAGCAGAGAAAAGTTTTGAAAATGATATAGCAAACAAAGCCAAGACCGAACCAAAGCTACTCCACAGTCACATCAGAAGGAAAACAACAGTGAAAGAACAGGTATTGAAACTTCGAACAGGCGATGAAAGGTATACAGAGAATGACAGAGAGGTGGGTGAAGAACTCAACAAGAGGTTCCAGGAGGTCTTCACAATAGAACAAGGTGAGGTCACTGTGCTAGGAGAAAGGGAGGTAAACCAGGCGGCCTTGGAAGAGTTCGAAATTATGAGAGAGGAGGTCAATGACACCTAATGGAACGGATGTTAGAAAGGCAGTTTGTCCAGACGGGATCTCGCCATGGGTACTGAAAGAGTGTGCAGAGGCACTTTGCTTGCCACTCTCTATAGTGTATCGTAGGTCACTGGAGATGGGAGACCTACCAGAAATATGGAAGACAGCGAATGTGGTCCCAATATATAAAAAAGGCGACAGGCAAGAGGCACTGAACTACAGGCCAGTGTCCTTGACTTGTATACCATGCAAGGTGATGGAGAAGATCGTGAGAAAAAAACTGGTAGCACATCTGGAGAGAAGGGACTTCGTGACAAATCGCCAACATGGGTTCAGGGAGGGTAAATCTTGCCTAACTGGCTTAATAGAATTTTACGACCAAGTGATAAAGATAAAGCAAGAAAGAGAGGGCTGGGCGGACTGCATTTTCTTGGATTGTCGGAAAGCCTTTGACACAGTACCGCATAAGAGGCTGATACATAAGCTGGAGAGACAGGCAGGTGTAGCTGGTAAGGTGCTCCAGTGGATAAGGGAGTACCTAAGCAATAGGAAGCAGAGAGTTACGGTGAGGGGTGAGACCTCCGATTGGCGTGAAATCACCAGTGGAGTCCCACAGGGCTCTGTACTCGGTCCTATCTTGTTTCTGATATATGTAAATGATCTCCCGGAGGGTATAGATTCATTTCTCTCAATGTTTGCGGATGATGCCAAAATTATGAGAAGGATTAAGACAGAAGAGGACTGTTTGAGGCTTCAAGAAGACCTAGACAAACTGAAGGAATGGTCGAACAAATGGTTGTTAGAATTTAACAAACCAAATGTAATGTAATGAAGATAGGTGTAGGGAGCAGGAGGCCAAATACAAGGTATCATCTGGGAGAGGAAATTCTTCAGGAGTCAGAGAAAAAAAAAGACTTGGGAGTTGATATCACGCCAGACCTGTCTCCTGCAGCCCATATCAAGAGGATAACATCAGCGGCATATGCCAGGCTGGCCAACATACGAACGGCATTCAGAAACTTGTGTAAAGAATCATTCAGAACTTTGTATACCACATATGTCAGGCCAATCCTGGAGTATGCAGCCCCAGTATGGTATCCATATCTAGTCAAGGATAAGACTAAACTGGAAAAGGTTCAAATGTTTACCACCAGACTAGTACCCGAGCTGAGCGGTATGAGCTACGAGGAGAGACTACAGGAATTAAACCTCACTTCGCTGGAAGACAGAAGAGTTAGGGGGGACATGATCACCACATTCAAGATTCTGAAAGGAATTGATTGGGTAGATAAAGACAGGCTATTTAACACAAGGGGAACACGCACAAGGGGACACAGGTGGAAACTGAGCGCCCAAATGAGCCACAGAGATATTAGAAAGAACTTTTTTAGTGTCAGAGTGGTTGACAAATGGAATGCATTAGGGGGTGATGTGGTGGAGGCTGACTCCATACACAGTTTCAAGTGCAGATATGATAGAGCCCGATAGGCTCAGGAATCTGTACACCTGTTGATTGACAGTTGAGAGGCGGGACTAAAGAGCCAGAGCTCAACCCTCGCAAGCACAACTAGGTGAGTACACACACACACACACACACACACACACACACATGGCCTGACGGGTGCGTGGATAGCGTTCGGGATTCGTAGTCCTAGGGTCCGGGGATCGATCCCCGGCGATGGAGAAAACAAATGTGCAGAATTTCGGTCACACTGTTGCCACTGTTTACCTAGCAGTAAATATGAACCAAGAGAGGTCACGCCTCTCAACTGTCAATCAACTGGTGCTCTCCTAGTTGTACTCACCTAGTTATGTTCGCGGGGGTTGAGCTCTGGCTCTTTGGTCCCGACTCTCAACTATCAATCAACTGGTGTACACATTCCTGAGCTAAGTGGGTTCCATCATATCTACATTTAAAATTTTGTATAGAGTCAGCCTCCACCACATCACTCCGTCTGTTAACTACTCTGTCACTGAAAAAGTTCTTTCTAGCGTCACTGAACTAAGTGTTTGGAAAGTGAGACCGGGAGTCGAGCTCCTCCCTGCAAGCACATGTAGGTGAGTACGTCTAGATAAGTTCATCGAGGGGAGAACATCTAGCTGAGTACATCTAGATGAGTACAAAGTGAGTTCATCTAGATGAGTACATCTAGGAGAATACACAGACGTGGGCGAGCACCACCGATGACCAACCTTGGGGATCCACTTCAAACCTGTCACTCTAGGAAACATTTAACAGGCAGGTCGTCAAGCACACAGGCAGGTCGTCAAGCACACAGGCAGGTCGTCAAGCACACAGGCAGGTCGTCAAGCACACAGGCATGTCGTCAAGCACACAGACAGGTTGTCAAGCACACAGGCAGGTTGTCAAGCACACAGGCAGGTCGTCAAGCACACAGGCAGGTCGTCAAGCACACAGGCATGTCGTCAAGCACACAGGCAGGTTGTCAAGCACACAGGCAGGTCGTCAAGCACACAGGCAGGTTGTCAAGCACACAGGCAGGTCGTCAAGCACACAGGCAGGTCGTCAAGCACACAGGCAGGTCGTCAAGCACACAGGCAGGTCGTCAAGCACACAGGCAGGTTGTCAAGCACACAGGCAGGTCGTCAAGCACACAGGCAGGTCGTCAAGCACACAGGCAGGTTGTCAAGCACACAGGCAGGTCGTCAAGCACACTGGCAGGTCGTCAAGCACACAGGCAGGTCGTCAAGCACACTGGCAGGTCGTCAAGCACACAGGCAGGTTGTCAAGCACACAGGCAGGTCGTCAAGCACACAGGCAGGTCGTCAAGCACACAGGCAGGTTGTCAAGCACACAAGCAGGTCGTCAAGCACACTGGCAGGTCGTCAAGCACACAGGCAGGTCGTCAAGCACACTGGCAGGTCGTCAAGCACACAGACAGGTTGTCAAGCACACAGGCAGGTCGTCAAGCACACAGGCAGGTCGTCAAGCACACAGGCAGGTCGTCAAGCACACAGGCAGGTCGTCAAGCACACAGGCAGGTCGTTAAGCACACAGGCAGGTCGTCAAGCACACAGGCAGGTCGTCAAGCACACAGGCAGGTCGTCAAGTACACAGGCAGGTCGTTAAGCACACAGGCAGGTCGTCAAGCACACACGCAGGTCGTCAAGCACACAGGCAGGTTGTCAATCACACAGGCAGGTCGTCAGGCACACAGGCAGGTCGTCAAGCACACAGGCAGGTCGTTAGGCACACAGGCAGGTCGTCAAGCACACAGGCAGGTAGTCAAGCACACAGGCAGGTCGTCAAGCACACAGGCAGGTCGTCAAGCACACAGGCAGGTCGTTAAGCACACAGGCAGGTCGTCAAGCACACAGGCAGGTCGTCAAGCACACAGGCAGGTTGTCAAGCACACAGGCAGGTCGTCAGGCACACAGGCAGGTCGTCAAGCACACAGGCAGGTTGTCAAGCACACAGGCAGGTCGTCAGGCATACAGGCAGGTTGTCAGGCACACAGGCAGGTTGTCAGGCACACAGGCAGGTCGTCAGGCACACAGGCAGGTCGTCAAGCACACAGGCAGGTTGTCAGGCACACAGGCAGGTCGTCAGCCACAAAGGCAGGTCGTCAGGCACACAGGCAGGTCGTCAAGCACACAGGCAGGTTGTCAAGCACACAGGCAGGTCGTCAGGCATACAGGCAGGTTGTCAGGCACACAGGCAGGTTGTCAGGCACACAGGCAGGTCGTCTGGCACACAGGCAGGTCGTCAAGCACACAGACAGGTTGTCAGGCACACAGGCAGATCGTCAGCCACACAGGCAGGTCGTCAGGCACACAGGCAGGTCGTCAAGCACACAGGCAGGTTGTCAAGCACACAGGCAGGTCGTCAGGCATACAGGCAGGTTGTCAGGCACACAGGCAGGTTGTCAGGCACACAGGCAGGTCGTCAGGCACACAGGCAGGTCGTCAGGCAAACAGGCAGGTCGTCAAGCACACAGGCAGGTCGTCAGGCACACAGCCAGGTCGTCACGCGAACACAGACCTTTTGCACGCCACGAGAGTCGCCGACCACGAATGGAAGGGGCTCGCCTTACAGGCTTGATAGTAATTATATTTCTAAATAGTAATTCTACGATCAGGTGACAAAGATTAAGCAAGAAAGAGAAGGATGGGCGGACTTCATTTTTTTGGGCTGTCGGAAAGCCTCTGACACAGTACCTCATATAAGGTTGATGCATAAGCTGGAGAAACAGGCAGGAGTAACTGGTAGGGCGCTCCAGTGGATGAGGCAGCACCTAAGCAATAGGAAGCAGAGAGTTACAGTGAGGGGTGAGACCTCAGAATGGCGTGAAGTCACCAGTGGGGTCCCACAGGGCTCTGTACTCGGACCTATCCTGTTTCTGATATACGTAAATGATCTCCCGGAGGGTATAGACTCATTCCTCTCAATGTTTGCCGACGACGCCAAAATTATGAGAAGGATTAAGACAGAGGAGGACAGCTTGAGGCTTCAAGAAGACCTGGACAAGCAGCGGAATGGTCGAACAAATGATTGTTAGAGTTTAACCCAAGCAAATGTAATGTAATGAAGATAGGGGGTAGGAAGCAGGAGACCTGATACAAGGTAACATTTGAGAGATGAAGTACTTTAAGAGTCAGAGAGAGAAGGACCTGGGGGTTGATTTAATGCCAGACCTGTCCCCCTGAAGCTCATATCAAGAGGATAACATCAGCAGCATATGCCAGGTTGGCTAACATAAGAACGGCCTTTAGAAACTTGAGTAAGGAATCTTTCAGAACATTATATACCACATATGTCAGACCAATCCTGGAGTATGCGGCTCCAGCTTTGAGTCCATATCTAGTCAAACATAAGACTAAACTGGAAAAGGTTCAAAGGTTTGCCATGAGACTAGTACCCGAGCTGAGCCGTATGAGCTACGAGGAGAGACTACGAGAAATAAACCTCAATTCGTTGGAAGACAGAAGAGTTAGGGGGGACATGATCACCACATTCAAGATTCCTAAGGGAATCGACAGGGTAGATAAAGACAGACTATTTAACACAAGGGGTACACGCACTAGGGGACTCAGGAGGAAACTGAGCGCCCAAATGAGCCACAGAGATATTAGAAAGAACTTTTTTAGTGTCAGAGTGGTTGACAAATGGAATGTGTTAGGAAGTAATGTGGTGGAGGCTGACTCCATACACAGTTTCAAGTGTAGATATGATAGAGCCCAATATGCTCAGGGACCTGTGCACCTGTTGATTGACGGTTGAGAGGCGGGACCAAAG
Source organism: Procambarus clarkii (assembly GCF_040958095.1). Lineage (NCBI taxonomy): Eukaryota > Metazoa > Arthropoda > Malacostraca > Decapoda > Cambaridae > Procambarus > Procambarus clarkii. The sequence goes on from NC_091173.1 coordinate 38,772,978, forward strand.
AATCAGAGCTCAACCCCCGCATTCAGAACTTGGTGAGTACAACTAGGTGAGTACAGGAAGGTCGTCAGGCACACAGGAAGGTCATCCGGCACACAGGCAGGCACAGGCAGGTCGTCAAGCACACAGGCAGGCACAGACAGGTCCTTAAACACACAGGTCGTCAGTCAAACAGCAAGGTCGTCAAGCACACAGACAGGTCGTCTGGTATACAGGCAGGTTGTCAGGAACACAGGCTGGTCGTCAGGCACACAGGCAGGCCGTCAGTCAAACAGCATGGTCGTGAAGCACACAGGCAAGTCGTTAGGCACACAGGAAGGTAGTGAGCCACACAGGCAGGCCGTCAAGCAAACAGGCAGGTTGTCAGGCACACAGGCAGGGTGTCAGGCAGAGAGGCAGGTCGTCAAGCATACCGAGAGGTCGTCAGGCATACAGGAAGGTAGTGAGGCACACAATCAGGTCGTCAGACACACAGTCAGACAGTCAGGCACACATGCAGGTCGTCAAGCACATCGACAGGTTGTCAGGTACACAGGAAGGAAGTGAAGCACAAAGACAGGTCATCAGACACAGAGGCAAGTCGTCAGGCTCACAGGCACACGTATTAACATGCACAAAAAACAAAGGTGCGCTCCACTGAGCCTCAAATCCCTGGTGGCCTTGCTGGCCTCACCTATACCTGCTGACGATCAAGTGTTTGCCTCATACAGTATATGTGGAGGCGAGAAAGTACAGGTATTCTCATGTAGTTTACTTGCCGACGACCAATTGCAAGTATCGTCACACAGTATATCTGCAAGCGAACAAGTGCATGTATTCTCATACAGTATACTTATAGGCGAGCAAGTGCAGGTATTCTCAGACAGTATACGTGGAGTTAAGCTAGTGTAGGTAATTTCATTCTAATACTTGCATGCGATCAAGTGTAGGAATTCTCATACAGTGTACTTGGAGGCAAAGAAGAGTAGTTATTTTCATTCAGCATGCTTGGAGGTGAGCAAGTGCAAGTATTGTCATATATTATTCATGGAGGCGAGAAAGTGTAGGTATTCTCATGCATTATAACTTAAGGTGAGCAAGTGTAGGTATTCTCATGCAGTATACTTGGAGGCGAGGACGTGTAATTATTCTCATACAGTATACTTGCATGCGAGCATGTGGGGAAATCTGGCTCTAGTTTAATACTAATAAAATGTATAATTCTATAAATGCAAACAATAATTAAATCTAAGATAGCTCGAAGGACCAGAATGCATTATTAAATGAGGGAACCAGTGACTTATGGATCTGTATGATTATATGTGAATAAATTCTATTAAGCAATGACAGTAAATTCTATGCATGAACAAGCTTCACATGACACATTTTGAGGGGTATTCTATGAGATGAATCTATGTGCAACATATATTATGTAATAATAATAATGATAATATGCACACACAAAGATAATGATAAAAAAGGTAATGCAAAAAATACTACTGCATATTAAAATTCAAATCATGTATCTGACTAATATGCGATAATTAGAAATGCTTAACTCTCAATAATTAAATTCTAATATCTGGGAGCCGGTCGGCCGAGCGGACAGCACGCTGGACTTGTGATCCTGGGTTCGATCCCAGGCGCCGGCGAGAAACAATGGGCAGAGTTTCTTTCACCCTATGCCCCTGTTACCTAGCAGTAAAATAGGTACCTGGGTGTTAGTCAGCTGTCACGGGCTGCTTCCTGGGGTTGGAGGCCTGGTCGAAGAACGGGCCGTGGGGACACTAAAAAAGCCCCAAAATCATCTCAAGATAATCTCAAGATAGATCTACAATGAAAACTGATTAAATCTCAGCTATGACAAAGGGACTTAGGTGTAGTCCAATCTCTACAACAGTCTGGAAACAGCTTGAGATAGTGATACTTGGAACATGTGAGTATGTGGCGGTCACACGCTTCCTCAGTGGTGTTGCCCCATGCTGCAATAATTAAATTCCATAATTTCCACTCCAAATTTGTATTTACACACATAAATGCAATATCTAAATATTTGGAGGGGTAGAAACAGCACTCACATGGGGTTATTTTATCGCCTGCAGCATCACGACATGACACCTATATTAATTATTACCAGAGCTCAAAATTATAACTAAAAAGGTAAAAATACCTGCCGAACTGGTGTCCGTGATTCTGGTTAGCTGCGTCCTCAATCTGAAGCCCGATGATGTATGGATGCTTGCTAGATTGTAAGATTTGTAAGGACCGCTTTGGAACACCGTACCGCAAGTTGATCGAAAATGGCGAGAGTTTCCTTCCTTCCCAAAAGTCGCGCATGCACATAGCTCCAAGTAGGGGCCCGAGCATAAATTATATGTATTCATTAAAGCTAAATATGGAAGGAAGTGTTTATAAATACTCTTTATAGCTCAATTAAATACTATATGTGGTGATGTTTGATTCTCACAGTGCAGGTCAGTTAATGTAGACTGCACAAATAAAACGAGAATCCTTTGGAGGTGGAAATGATTTTAGATTATGATATTATTTACTAGAACAGCTATCAAGCTGGGTAAAGGAATTCCAGTAAACTGTTGTATACTAAATAAAGTAATCCTATTACTAAATAATTATCAATAATAAAGACAAGAAATTGGTTGAACTTCTATTAGATCTACAGATATGTGGAAATTTATTCTTCGTGGGTGGCTGACGCAACACGGCACAATTCTAGGAGAAATTCCATGATGTTCCACATCCTAATGCAGTGAATTCTATGATACTAAACTACGGATTAGTAGTGTTAGTTAATTATGACACTTAGTACAGGAAATACATCTCATTGCACTAAGGATTAGTAAATGAGCTTAAAGCCTAATACAGGAAATACATCCTATTATATTAGGGATGAAAATAACTGTTGGAAATTTCCAACAGAGCAAATGCAGGAATCCTCACAGTGTACTTGTAGCCGAGCAAGTTCAGGTATCGTCATTCAGTTTACTTGAAGGCAAGCAGTGAAGGTATTCTAATACAGAACACTTGGAGGCAGGCAAGTGTAGGTATTCTGATACTGTTGTGAGATTTTTTCTTTGACTTTTACTTGATCAAAAGAATTATTTCCTATGGATGTTAAGTTAATGTAACTACCTCGCATGGTAGGCAGACCTCAAACAGAAAGAACTGCTTACAAGCAGATGTTTAACTTCAAGCCTGAGATCATAGGAAATAGTGGGAGCAAACCGCCAGGCTTCCACCACACGGGTAACAGCCTGTCCACTTAGGTCGTTGGCTCCTTCTAGTAATAACTACTAATGAAGGGTAACCGACGGGAACTCACTTCGAATTTCTTGAAGTGTGGTGCTATGAATCGGACCCAAGCTTTTAGGAACAGACTTAATTTACACATAAGCATGCAAGGCGTTGCAGAACATGAAAAGTGGGACAGTAATGTTGCGGGAGTGAACTAAACGACCATTTCTAGAACAATAACAATTTATTCAACAAAAAATCTAGACAACTACAACAACGAGTTTATGTTACTTTACTGTCTACCCCAGTGGCACATTTAGAAACAGCTATTAAACAGCCTGGTGGACCCACGAAATCCTTTTCCGTCGTCGCTGAATAATGACACTAACTGAACAGAGTGGAGTCTAGCCCTAGCTTCGGTAGGGGAAGGACGTGGTGAATCGGCGCTCCGGCTGTTGGTGGTGTTTACCAATTTGGCCGGTTGAGGGCGGGTGTGTCTCTGCCTGCCTGTGCTGACGTGGAGTTAACGATGGGGGTCCCCCTTTCCCCTGTACTGCGGGCTCAGTCTGTGGGCCTCGAATTTTCCGGCCGGGCTGGGTACCCAGAGATAGCGCTGGTGTGTGAGGTGCTTCATGTCCCTGTGATCGACATTTATGGTGTCGAGCTGGTGACGGCTCGTCGAGCGATATTGAAGTTTACCGAGGAATTGGCATATCGCGAGTTTCTCCGTCGTTACTAGGGGTGGACATTTCCCCTGCCGGATGGTGCGGGCACTGTGTCACTATCTGATCGGAGTGGTGCCCTCACGTACGTCAGTGTGCATGGGGCTCCGTTGGAGTTTCCAGAGAGTCTGCTACGGCGGTACTTCGGCCGGTATGGCGCAGTGATTAGTGTGCGGGTCAACGTGGTGTCTTCCTGTCCACTTAAGGGTGTGAGGACCAACATTCGCACCCTGGGCATGAGGCTCCGGGAAGATATTCCGTCCTCTGTGCGGCTTATGGGCTACAACGTTCGGGTATTTTACGCCCGCCAGCCTCGGACGTGTTATCGTTGTGGCCTCTTCGGCCATCAGGCTGCTGACTGTTCTGCGCCTGCCGTTGCACCCGTGAACCTCTTCAGTGAGGTGAATTTCCTGTGGAGGAGGATTCAGTGGATGTGGCCATCTCTTCAACCCCGGATGTGCCCCCTGTGTCGCCTGTTGCGCCGCCTGGTGCGCCCCCTGTTGTTGTCGCCTCTCCTAAAGAGGTGGTGGCGTCGCAGGATGATCGTCCTGCTCCTACTTGTGTCCCTGGGGTTCTTCAGACTGCCTGCTGCTCGATTCCCCCGTCTTCCAGTTCGTCCTCTGCTGCGTCTGACCCTGTCCCTGCACCCTCGCCGTCTGTTCTGGCTGTGCTGGGTCTTGGGGTGGATCCGGCGCTTCCTCCTGTGCCTGGCCTGGTGCCCCATGTGGTTGAGGATGCTGCCGTTCTGCGACGTGCTTCGGTTCGCCCTGCTTGTGTTGCGCGTGTCTCGGAGTCTGCCTCCGGGTCGGATGATGTGCGGCCCGAGCCTAAGCGTTCTCGGCGGTCGTCTTCAGCATGGACAGATGTTGGCGACTTCGTCGCTTGTGAATCTGCCGGCGACGGAGGGGAGGCTCCGGTTATGTTACGTACTACGGTGACGGCGGAGGTGCATTTGCCTGAGGATGCCCGTGCCAGTGTTTCGGCCTCCACTGCAGATATGGTGTCTGAGGTTCCTGCTTCGGGTGCGTCGCCTGCATCGGATGGCTCCGGTTCTTCATGGGGGGTGGTTCCCCCTGCCGAGGTTCGTGGTGAGTGGGGTGGCCTGGTGATGGTGTTGAAAAAGACTGCTCGTTCTGGGGGTTCTGTAACCCCTTCCTCGGTCCCCATTTCATCGGCTGCGGTCTCGACGCCTCTTCTGTCTCCGGCCATCTCTTCAGTGTCTCCTGCGGTCTCGGTGGAGTTGCCATCTCGTCGATTGTCCCCTGTTCCTGTGCGTACGGCGACGCGGCCGTTTCGGCAGCCCTCGTACGCTTCAGTGGTGTCGTCTGCTACCTCGAAGGACGTGGGTTGCGCTCCCCAGCCTCATTATGCGACTTGCGTCAGTGAGCTTAAGGAGTGGCCGTTTCCACCTGATCTGGTGGTTCCCGAGTTTATGAAGGGCCCGAGGCGGCAGGGGAAATGTCCCCCTACCAACAGGGAATATATGATTTGGGAGGCCTACAAGCGACGGTATCCCTGGGCTGCGGAGACGTATGGTCTTGTCTCTGAGGAATGTGTTCCTCACTCGTGATTCCTTTGTGTGTTGTGGGTTGTTTCTATTAGTGTGCATGGGTGTGGGAGTGTGGGTCGGGTGTGTGTGAGTGGGTGGGGCAGGTTTGCTTCCTGGTTCCTGCGTGCTCCGGTTTGTGGTTGTGGGTTTTTTGTGTGGCTTGGGTGTATTTGTCCGGTTCCTGTGCGGTCCGGGGTTTGGTTTGTGTGTGCCTGGTTGTGGGTGTCATGTTCTTATGTTATGCTTTGTGGTTCTATGGTTTTATGATGCTGTTTGTGCGCTTGTTTGTGTGGTGTTGAGTGCCCTTCAGGCTGTTGGCGTGACCTGGTCTGGGTTTATGCTTTTTGTCGAGTTTTGCCGTTGAGCTTTTCCTTTTGTTTATTGTATAATTATGTTGTTGTATTGTTAGTTATTTATTATTTACTTTTTTGTTTTTATGTTGGTGCCTCTCCGTGTGTGTGTGTGCGGTGCTGGCAGCCTTGTTCTGTATGTTTCAGGTTTTGGTGTGTTATTTCTGTATTGTATTCTGCTGTGTTTCACTTAATTATTGTATTCTGTTTTGTAATTATTGTTTTGTGATCGGCCCTTCCGGCCGGCGTTATTGTGTTTAGTACTTTTGTTCCTTAGTTTTGCCCGTTTGTGCTTTGTCTTTTTGTTCTGTTTTATGATGTAACTATTTCCTTTTATTGTACTTATAAGCATGCTTGCATGTAAAAAAAAAAAAAAAAAAAAAAAAAAAAAAAAAAAAAAAAAAAAAAAAAAATGAACAGTGGTCCCCACTAGTGACGCAAGCTTGCAATCAATATATGTCATGGCCCTCACAGTGAACAAATACTATACCAACAAAACTTGAATGGCTCTCGCTGCCCTCCCAGCGAGGTACCAAGTAACAAGGTGGGTAATCCAACACCGATGACCCTCTATAAAATCTTACGTTAACACTTGTCTCTCAAACCCAACAATAATAAAGGTTACACTAAGGGCCCATGGTACCCGAAAATCCGAAGAAAAATGGAATATTTACGAAAAATTACGAAAAATACTACAACATTCTGGCAACACTGTGGTGCAAACCGTTTTATTTTATCTTGAAAAATAACGTAATTAGAGTCAAATTTCCCGCTGCAACTTTCGTGAATCTGGTCCTCATGGCGCACCTACGCCGCGGGGTATTGTATCTTATGTTGTAGAAGTCTTATTTTTCGTAATAGCGTTGAAAATAACATGTTATGCATAAAATGAATATAAACTCACTCATTGGCAACAGTCTCGTGTGAGAGAGGGTGGTACGTGGCTCAGCCCTTCAGTCACTGTGTGTGTCTCTTAGGGAGTGGATGTATCGCTGACGCGCTCTCACAATATCTCCCAGAACTCATGCTATTTTTGCTATTTGTACTGCAATATGACTTACCAAACGAACAAGAGAAAAGCATTGAAAGCTAGATGCATGTGAGCTCTCCATAGAAGGTACGAGCTGGCCGCAATGCGTAAATCACGCATTGTCACGAGTGACCGCGAGTAGAGTAACTTGTCGCGCGCGCTACGCAACTCCAACTTTTACAACTAGATCTGCCTTCACAGCCTTTATTTATTATTCAATTTACATGAAACTTGCACATTATATGTAGAGTTTAAGCCTCTAAAAACGGTAGTAATTTTTCTTATCTACGTAGATTTATTGATTTTATAAATAATGATACACTTCATTTTGTTGCATACGTTTTTGGGAAACTTTTAAAAATCTGTATTATTGCACTAAATACATCTGGGATAAAGATCTTATTACCAAATCTTTATTATATAGTAAGGTCATAGCTGAGTGTCGTAGAAATGATTTTGGTTCACAATTGTGGGCTGTGAAAGCAATTGAACATTGTTGAAAAATTGTATAATTTTTTTTTTCTCCTTCTCTATTTAGGCTGAGATGCTGAAACTTGGCCTAGGTGCAGCACCTTTCACATGTATCAGGATAATAAATTATGAATACCCTACAACAATTTTCTTATATCCTGGTACCATGGACCCTAATTGAATTTAAACGAATACGTTAATCGACCGTCAACATCGGTCAGCAACAAATCAATTTACGTTAGCACAATTGTGTCTCAACGACACTCAACAATGCAACAATAACTTGAATGGCCTTTAATTACATCACACTTGAGAAGTCAAGCATTCAGTGAGTAATTCCCAATTAATTTCTGTCACACAGACAGCCTATTAATTCAGACGAGAATTGATATACACTGCTGTCACCCAACTGACAGGTATTTCCGGTCTTATGACAAAATTACCTTAACAAGGGTTCTACTACTCTACTACACAAGGCTATGCAACACCCCCTGTATAAACACAACATCTACACCGTGTGAATTCCTTTAATCAGCTACTCAGTGCTTAATGGCCCTGCCCGCAGACAGATACTATCAGTCCAACGAATTATGACAGCTATGACAGCTCAATTGACTTCGACCATCACAGGACAGTCAACACCCTTACGTTAATCAATCATATAATTAACGATGATTCGCTGCTCCGTCACCAGAGGGAGTGGATGTCGGGGCTTGGGCTGCTAGTAGTTGCCTGACGCTGCTGAGTGGTGGTTCGCTGTTGGAGGTGTGGAGCACCCGTTGGCCGGGGCAGTGGCTGGCAGAATGGCGGCGGCTGGGAGCAGCCGTGTTTGCCGTATAAGGCTTGATTTTACTTGGATACTATAAAGTTTGATTTTTCTGCTCAGATGGACTGGCCCCTTGTGGAGGTTGCACTCTTGGACGTGCCTCATGTGTAATTCTGCTATCTCTTGGAACTGGAGAGGCTCTCGTCTACCCGTGTGGCGGTGTCATTTACCATGTCCCCTTGTTTACTAGGAGTTTGTGCAACACTGGGATACGCGGTCACTTACCTTCCTGATTCAGCTGTGTGTGTGGAGATCTCGGATCCGTGGGGTCCCATGACTTTTGTGAGTGTCCACTGAGTGCCGGTGAACTTCCTTGAGGTGGAGCTGCGTGCAGGTTTGGTGTGGTGCTGGGCATCGGTTTGCCCTTCTGCGTGCTAGGCGGCTACAGGGGGCTACATCTAAGTGTGCGTACGTTGCGCATGAGGATCACTAGGACAATTACTTCCTGGGTGTCGATTTGTGGATTCTCCGTGAGGGTATTCAATCGGGGCCAGACGCGCACATGTTATCAGTGTGGTGAGGAGGGCAACGTCGCTGCTGGATGCAGTGCTCCTCGTGCTTAGGACCCTTCGGTGTTTCATTGAGGATGATTTTCCACACTTGCAAGTGTGTGAAGCCTTCCTGATCGGTCTGCGCTCTGTGCATGCGCCTGGTGGTGTTTCTTCACCTGTTGTGCTTGGCTCTTCGTCTGGTCTTGGTATCACTGTCTTGCCGGTTGGCCCTGCGGTCCTGGGGGTTCCTGATTCACGATTTCAGCAGGCGGTGGTTGCGGAGGTGCATCCGGCTCCCAGTGCTTCAGTGGCGGTGGTCAGTGTTGACGTGGGGGTGGAGTGTGTGCCTCCTGTTGGGGGCAGTGTGCTTCCCGAGGCTGGGGGGGTGTTGTGGGCCCCTTGTCTCCCGTGTGGCCGGCGGCGTTCTTGGTGCCGGTGCTCTAGTGCGCCCTTCTTCTGGTGCTGGTGGTGGGCTTTCCGTGGAGACATTGTGTTCCCCTGCCCCTCGTCGTAAGCGCACTCACAGGAATAAGTCACGTAGCAAGGGGCCTTCCCTGGTAAGAGGGTGGAGGCTTTGTGTGGTGTGGATGTGGCAGGCGTTCCTCCCTTCGTTCTTCCTCCTGCGCTGGGCCCGGGATCCGGCCGTGGGATGACCGTTGATAGAGAAGGGGGTTCCGAGGCGGTGGTGGGCGAGGAGGTCGCCTGGAAAGTTGCGTCGGAGGCTCGGAGCGATTCCCCGAATGTTGTTGGCACCATGAAACTTAAGAAATGTCCTCGTCCCTCTGTCGCTGTGCGATCGTCCTCAGTGGAGCAGCGGGAGGCTAGACCTGGTGTTGCAGGAGCTGTTCCCGTGGTGGGTTCATGTGTTCCCCGTAAAAGCCTCTGGGGTTGGGGGCATTTTAAATTGGAGTTAAAACTAACGTAGATATATGACCAAACCTAACCAACCCAGCCTAACCTAACTTAACCTATCTTAACCTAACCTAAACTAACACAACTAAATCAATAATGCTTGCTATTAATATAATATATTAATAATAATTCAAATAACTAATTGGAAACAATTTATTGAAAATAAAAGAAATCACTCGGTATGTTAGGCAAATCGGGCCTTGCTTAGTAGGTCGAGAAGTGCGTTCTGGCTACTAGGTACGACATATATATATATATATATATATATATATATATATATATATATATATATATATATATATATATATATATATATATATGTAATATATATAACTGAAAACTCCCATTGTACCCATTGAACCCATACTCCCATTGTCCCCAGGACAATGGGAGTATGGGTTCGAGTCACTTCTGGGGTGCGAGTTTTCAGTTGCATATTGTCCTGGGGACCATTCAGGCTCGTTCGCATTTGTGTTCCTCACGTGTGCCCCAAAGAATGAGGTGATTTGGTAAAATGCTATGCCCAAGATTACTATCCGAGTGCCGGCGGTGGGGTGGTTCAAATAGCTTAGGCTATCACCTCATTATGTCCGGTCGTGATGGTCAAGTGGATTAAGGCGTCTTGTACATACCAGTTGCGTTGCTCCTGGGAGTATGGGTTCGAGTCACTTCTGGGGTGTGAGTTTTCAGTTGCATATTGTCCTGGGGACCATTCAGGCTTGTTCGCATTTGTGTTCCTCACGTGTGCCCCAAAGAATGAGGTGATTTGGTAAAATACTATGCCCAAGATTACTATCCGAGTGCCGGCGGTGGGGTGGTTGAAATAGCCTCGGCTATCACCTCATTATGTCCGGTCGTGATGGTCAAGTGGATTAAGGCGTCTTGTACATACCAGTTGCGTTGCTCCTGGGAGTATGGGTTCGAGTCACTTCTGGGGTGTGAGTTTTCAGTTGCATATTGTCCTGGGGATCATTCAGGCTTGTTCGCATTTGTGTTCCTCACGTGTGCCCCAAAGAATGAGGTGATTTGGTAAAATGCTATGCCCAAGATTACTATCCGAGTGCCGGCGGTGGGGTGGTTCAAATAGCTTAGGCTATCACCTCATTATGTCTGGTCGTGATGGTCAAGTGGATTAAGGCGTCTTGAACATACCAGTTGCATTGCTCCTGGGAGTATGGGTTCGAGTCACTTCTGGGGTGTGAGTTTTAAGTTGCATATTGTCCTGGGGACCATTCAGGCTTGTTCGCACATGTAATATATATATAATATATATATATATATATATATATATAAATATATATATATATATATATATATATATATATATATATATATATATATATATATATATATATATATATATATATATATATATATATGTCGTACCTAGTAGCCAGAACGCACTTCTCAGCCTACTTTGCAAGGCCCGATTTGCCTAATAAGTCAAGTTTTCATGAATTAATTGTTTTTCGACAACCTAACCTACCTAACCTTACCTAACCTAACTTTTTCTGCTACCTAACCTAACCTAACCTATAAAGATAGGTTAGGTTAGGTTAGGTAGGGTTGGTTAGGTTTGGTCATATATCTACGTTAATTTTAACTCCAATAACAAAAAATTGACCTCATACATAATGAAATGGATAGCTTTATCATTTCATAAGAAAAAAATTAAAGAAAATATAATAATTCAGGAAAACTTGGCTTATTAGGCAAATCAGGCCTTGCATAGTAGGCTGAGAAGTGCGTTCTGGCTACTAGGTACGACATATATATATATATATATATATATATATATATATATATATATATATATATATATATATATATATATATATATATATATATATATATATATAATGTCGTACCTAGTAGCCAGAACGCACTTCTCAGCCTACTATGCAAGGCCTGATTTGCCTAATAAGCCAAGTTTTCCTGTATTAATATATTTTCTCTAATTTTTATCTTATGAAATGATAAAGCTACCCATTTTATTATGTATCAGGTCAATTGTTTTTTATTGGAGTTAAAATTAACATAGATATATGACCGAACCTAACCAACCCTACCTAACCCAACCTAACGTATCTTAAAGGTTAGGTTAGGTTAGGTTAGGTAGGTTAGGTAGTCGAAATAACATTAATTCATGAAAACTTGGCTTATTAGGCAAATCAGGCCTTGCATAGTAGGCAGAGAAGTGCGTTCTGGCTACTAGGTACGACATATATATATATATATATATATATATATATATATATATATATATATATATTTATATATATATATATATGTATGTATATATATATATATATATATATATATATATATATATATATATATATATATATATATATATATATATATATATATATATATATATATATATATGTCGTACCTAGTAGCCAGAACGCACTTCTCAGCCTACTATGCAATGCCCGATTTGCCTAATAAGCCAAGTTTTCATGAATTATTTGTTTTTCGACTACCTAACCTACCTAACCTAACCTAACCTAACTTTTTCGGCTACCTAACCAAACCTAACCTATAAAGATAGGTTAGGTTAGGTTAGGTAGGGTTGGTTAGGTTCGGTCATATATCTACGTTAATTTTAACTCCAATAAAAAAAAATTGACCTCATACATAATGAAATGGGTAGCTTTATCATTTCATAGGAAAAAAATTAGAAAAAATATATTAATTTAGGAAAACTTGGCTTATTAGGCAAATCGGGCCTTGAATAGTAGGCCAAAAAGTGAGTTCTGGCTACTAGGTACGACATATATATATATATATATATATATATATATATATATATATATATATATATATATATATATATATATATATATATATATATATATATACACTGAAAACTCACACCCCAGAAGTGACTCGAACGCATACTGCCAGGAGCACTCTGCTGGCATACATGATCCCTTAACCGCTCGACCAACACGACCGGACAAAAGAGGATGGTAGCCGAGGCTATTTCCATCCCCTCGCCGGCACTCAGTTGGTAATCTTGGGCATGGTATTTAATCAAATCACCTCATTCTTTGGGGCACATATCCCCACCATCCCCCACTCCACCGTCGTTTTGTCCCCTCCATCCTCCCCTTCCCTGTTCCCTTGTCCTCCCCAACATTCTCCATTCTTTTGTCCCCTCGTCCGCCTCCATCCCCAACTCCCCCATCCCCTCGTTCTCCACCACCATTACCCCCCTCCCCTGTCTCGTCATCCTCCCCACCATTTCTCAGTCCCTCGTCCGATACATTCCCAAATGATCTGATGTTCCCATCATTGAATTATACGAAAAACAGTTAAAAAGAAATGAAAAACTATTCTCCCAATATGAACGGTACGGTAAACAACACAGTTCAATTCCAACACAATGTCACATCAAAATGAAAAAAATATCGAAATCTATGAAAATTCAAATTATAAAGGCAATCGGAAACATAATAATGGAATTGTAAAATATTTAGTATAGTGTGTGTTGCTATTACGTGCAACAGATGGCGCTGTTTTTCAAAGAAAGCATGTTTATACCTGTCACAGGTGTGGCATCTATATAGTAGGGATGTAAAAACACTCGCGTTTTTTAATGGAATGTTGTGTAAAAATTTCAAAGCAATTAGTGAAGAACTTTTGGAGATTACAGCGTGTGTTGCTCTTACATCCAACAGATGGCGTTGTTTAAAAGAAAAACAAGTTTCTTCCTGTCACAGGTGAGGCATTTATAAGTATAGGTATATAAAAACACGCGCCTATTTGAATTCAACGTTGTGTCAAAATTTCAAAGCAATCGGTAAAGAGGTTTCGAAGATTTCTCTCACTTAAAAAAAAAACACTTGAAAAACAGTTTTTCAAAAGAAGCATGTTTTTTCCCGTCATACACGTGGCATATATATTGGATATATATAAAAACACGCACGGATGCGAATGGAACATTGAATCAAAATTTCAAAGAAATCCATTAAGAACTTTCGGAGATTAGCGATTTTGAACAAACGAACATTTACAGTTATATATATATATATATATATATATATATATATATATATATATATATATATATATATATATATATATATATAACTGAAAACTCACACCCCAGAAGTGACTCGAACCCATACTCCCACAACTGGTATGTACAGGGACGCCTTAATCCGCTTGACCATCACGACCGGACATAAGGAAGTGATAGCCGAGGCTATATGAACCACTTCCCCGCCGGCACTCGGATGGTAATCTTGGGCATAGCATTTTATCAAATCACCTCATTCTTTGGGGCACACGTGAGGAACACAAATGCAAACAAGCCTGAATTGATAAAATGCTATGCCCAAGATTACCATCCGAGTGCCGGCGGGGAAGTGGTTCATATAGCCTCGGCTATCACTTCCTTATGTCCGGTCGTGATGGTCAAGCGGATAAAGGCGTCCCTGTACATACCAGTTGTGGGAGTATGGGTTCGAGTCACTTCTGGGGTGTGAGTTTTCAGTTGTATATAGTCCTGGGGACCATTCAGGCTTGTTTGCATGTGTGTTCCTAATCACGTGTCACGTGTGACCTGATTAGAAGGTCTAGGAAATATAGAGGTGAAGACACAGATGTAAAATAGTTGGTTGGATTTGATAAACAATTTAAGATAATGGGCAGTGAATAAGAAAATAGATAAATGACTGGTTAAGAGATGTTGATAATTTGCTGGAGGCGTGAGGCTCACTTCGAGAGGGCTTTGACCCCACTGGAGTACCAGACATCGCAAGGGGAAGCTGTGCTCCGTGTGAGATCCTGTCAGAAAGGAACCCCTGTTGGATATATCTTCAAGAGAAAGGAAGTGTGCAGACGTTCCAGATGTGGAATCGAGCTGGGAACGTTGTGGTCTCAAGTCCTGGACGGCGAGGAATGTTTATTAAGCCGCCCAGAGATATTTTCGAGGGCTATGGGAGCGCCCTGATCAGACTACGTCAGAGGGGAGAGCGCCCTCGACTAGACAATCTGTGGTAAGCACGATTTAAGCCAGTTTATAGTGATTGCTTGTAGTTGGTCGTGTGCCCAGCGACAGTAGCGAATGTTTATTGATAAGTTAGACATGTTTTGGTAAGGCTGAAAGCCTAAATAAGAGGACGGAGATGAGAGAGACAGCTGGAGGAACGAGCAGCACGACTTGGGGCGGAGGACCCTCCCAGAGTGAGGACCGCCTGGCCGGGCAGAGCATGGACCAGCCCAAACGCGGGAGTCTGCTCTCACAGTATGTAGAGAGCAGATAGATGATGGATGCAAACATATTGTCTGGATTATTTCGTTTATGTGTTTATAAGGAAACATTTTTATTGGCGTGTCAATGGGTTGCAGGTTTATCTTTAGAAGAAGTTGCTGAGAACTTCGAGCCAGTAGAGTGAGTTAGTGGAAGAGACTCCAAGACTGTTGAAGGAGTAGTGTACTCCGAGGAAGAGTAGCCCCCAGAGTGAAGAGTAGGACCTCGAGCTGTGAGGAGAAGCAGTGAAGAGGAGTGTCACATGCTTCTGTAATGTCAAGGGTGAAGCACCATTGTTGCTCAAGGAAAACTTCATGGTGTAGTAGCCAGGAGAGCTGTGGAGCACCCTAGTAGAAGTGGTGAAGCACCATAGTTTCTCAAGGAAGACTTCATGGTGTAGCAGCCTGGAAGAGCTGCGGAGGATCCTGGTAGTTAAACCCGGAAGAACCTGAAGAGATCAGGATAGTGAGCTTCCAGTTGTGGAAGGGAAGTTCTAGTTGATTACTTGTAGGGAGTTGGTAGACTGTTTGGTTGTCATTAGCGTGCAAGACACAGTGAAAGGTGAGTGATTGTTTGCCATTTTTGTGCCAAGGAGTATTTATACTGAAGCATTGAGTTACAGTCGTAGGCTGGATTACCTGCAGAGACATACATATGTGATCTAGGACTGATAGGGTGATCGATTGATCATTGTTGTATATCAAGGAACATTTATACTAATATTTACGTTATTGCAGTCATACGCTGGTTTTCCTTGTATGTGTTTATAGATATATATATTCTCTTGCAGATAGTGCAACATTATGTTATAAGACTTGACCTACTTGAGGAGGTTGGTAGTATTAGGTGGTGAATCAGGAGATAGGATACCACTTGATAAGCAGATGATAGAGTTCTGATGGTGTTGGAGTGCAACCTGACTGAAATAGTATAGAGTGTAGGATTCATTATTATTATATGTGTGTATGTATTGTATATGTACTTTGTCCAGTAAATTTATTCAAATTTGCTGGTGTTTGCCCTTGTCCTAGTGATACTTCCCAGGAAGTAGGAAAGAAGAAGTGAGAGAGAAAGAACCAAGAACCACAGCTGTGGACAGGGTGGAACGGAATAATCAATAAGTCAAAGGGGATTGGGGAGATCATATCACATAAGGAGAGAGTGGGGAGTCACAGTGGCCCGAGTGGGTGTGTGCACGTGACAACGAGGCTAAATACTGGAGCCGCATCCCTTAAATGTGTGACGTTGAGCCCCTCTCCAAGAGCCAGAAGCGCTAGGGTGATCTCCTGGTAAAGTATAAGCACTCTACCGAGTTGTGGGTTGGATTGTCCATAAAGAAGGATCAACAACACGACAACACCCAACCCACAATATAATATCCACCAGTTGGCGTTCCTACCTACCACTAAGGTTGTACTCTGAGTTTTCTTTGCATTTGGTATTTTTCTCGATATTCTACATCAGCATTCTAAGTTTTCAGCATTTTTTTTTGTTTTATTAGGAAGTGGAGAGGAAGTTACCGACTCACGGATACAGCCCCTCAGTTCACGAGCGTATCCGGGCTCAGTGTTTTTGTTTACTCACGGTCGTGGAGGACTCAGTGTCTTCAGCTATACTAATGTGTTTGTTGCATCTTACTAGACTGTATTATACATTGGATGCACGAACTTTCCTCATATAAATATGACTCCAGGGAGATATATGTGTCAAGAAAACTAGTGCTGGTATATTTTGAACTGAGCACAGAAAACCATATTTTACACTGGGTGCACCATTGAGTTTCTCCATTCACCCGAAATACATGTGTTGTTCATTAAATAGGTGCATGAACTTTGAACTATATGCTCATTGATAAATATAGATATGAGTGCATAAACTTAGTTTTAGGTGAAACTAGACACATTTACTTGAAACATCTAGGTGAAATATACTGATATACCTTAGAGTTAAGTGAGTGATAGTGTGGAATATACAATTGAAATATTGAAACTTGAAACATTGTGGTTTGCAAATGTCCAATTTTTAGGGAAACATAACTGCATGTGATATTCCTACAAGTGACCAGTGAAAATATTTAGAAATTAGTGATAAGGGTTCTTACCTAACATGTACTTGTAAGAGAGCAATATATGTTTACACCCTAAATTTAAGTGCATGATTCTAGATTTAAGTACATGATCAAGTGTACGAACTTACGATTATCCAGTCCTATTGAATGTTCATGACCATACCAAGTGTAATCTAAATTTTGAAAATTATTGACAGGGAGTAACATTGGGGTCAGGTAATCCTAAGTATTGGGGCCACCCTGTTTTTTCTCCAATTTTTGGGACATCGTACAGTGAATAGTTACCTCAAACATACTGGATAATTCCTAAGCGGCACCTGCTTCCATTAGTTACAGGTTTGGAAGCGGAATACTATTCATGGCCATTTCTAGAATTAAGGCCTATTCCCTGGCGTGTCTTATTATTATTCATTGGTGGTTAACTTGGCTGTGAACGTACATTTTGCAAAAGAATTGTTCTGAGCTTCGGCCTTTCATTACTTCAAGATGCCACGCATACGAATTAACTTGGCGTCTGTAACTGATCTAATAACACTACCTGGAGTGTCATACTCACTGGCCAACAGAACTGTAAAATTTAGACACACACACGCACTATCACGGCAGAAAACATCTATCATATCTCTCACCTTAAGATTACGACTCCTTTGATGAATGCCATATCTTTTCACACAGACCCGCTTCCCCAGGGCTCAGGCTCCAACACTCTCAAAGACCATAATGCTAGAGGACGTTCAAATTCACCGTCATCCAATGGGAATGCCTCGGCTGCCTCTAGAAGTGCGGCTGCACGCAGTCAGTACAGACGTATGTCTCCTCACAGTATCCAGGGGTTGCATAGTTCCCGTTTTCTGAGACAGAGACATGTTTCAGCTAAGCAGTCGTCTCATTCATCTCGTCGCCCAACTCGATAGGTTGTCAGCTTGTTCCCAGAATTCTGATTCTGGTGATTCCACTCCTGGCCGGTGGGCCAGTCATGGCTGACAGAGTAATTCATTCTGCCCACCACCTCGGGAACTGGATTATGATGGTAAATCTGATTGTACTCCGTTCTATCGTCGTTTCACATCGTAAGCAGCGGAAAAAGATTGGAGTGGCACTACTTCCTTAACAAACTTGGGTTGGTGTCTTAAGGGCAAAGCTAGTGATTTTTACAACCGAATACTAGACCGGGAACCATCAATTGATTACACTCGCATGATGCATAAACTTGTAAAGCGATTTGGAGATAGGGAGGTTTTAGACGTGGCAATAATGAAATTTTCTCAGGCCCACCAGGAGAATGGTGAGGAAATTCTATAATAGGCTGATAGAATCCAGCATTTGGCTCATCGAGCTTACAAACATCTGGAAAGGGGACAGGAAGAGCAGATGGCAATCATGCGATTTGGCCACGGTTTGCTGGATAAGCGTTTTGCAGAATATATTTCCAACGCTAATATTGCTTCCATGGAAAAAGCCATTGATAGGGCTCAGACATTTCAGCATAATTCTGTTGCTATTCACGGGTCAGCAGGTTCATCCTCATATGGTTCCCAGCAGTAGAGGTCCCAAGGGCCAGTAGTGTGGATAAATGCTGTGGGTAGACCTTCCCGATACGAACAACCAACCCGGAGTAGTTTTGCTTCCCGTCTCCGCTCACAGACACCCACAAAATCTCCACATTCATCACCGGCTGGTACCATATCAGGTAATGGTAATGGGGGTCCCCGGCAAACAAATGCTGGATCAGGTTCTTCCTCTCTTGCGGGAATAGATGCAATGCTAGATAAATTGGCAGATATGAATGCAAAACTAGACGAAGTTATGTCAGGGATCTCAGGGATTCGTGACAAATTGGACGATGTGTGTGAGGGTTTGAGGCGTTTCACAAACGCTATTATATCGCCTCGTGGTCAACGCACCCCATCACCGAGGCGGAGTAATAATTGTTTATGTGGCCACGAGGGTCACTTTGCTCGCGACTGCCAAAGGTCCAGAAGTGGCTGGGACGAAGGCCGTAAACAGAGGGAGCATACCGATGATAAGTTTTATGTTTCATGTTTCATTTCCTTAGGAGAATTCGTCTTTAAACATGGAAGGGTCGCCTCAACAGGCTTAAATCCCAGCCACCACCAGGCCCGCAACGTCTACCGAGGGTACGTCCCCGGAATGTTATAAGTAATCTAATGTTAAAAGTCAATAATATTCACTTTTCATCTTTGAATAACTCTGCAGAGGGTCAGCAGGTTTCATCTATGCAGCCTGAAAGCTCACCACCTGAAGTTCCCTCAATGCTAGAGTGTAGGACCAGGGAAGTGAGCGTACTTCAGGACCACACGCTAGTAGAACAATCTGATCAAGGGCAGAAGACGGCCCAAACAAATATCCAAACTTCAGGGGAGGGGTTAGAAAAAAGTACTCGTTCAGATATTAGTGTTGTATCGGACTCGAAGAAGAAGAAGGATAGTAGATAAAAGTCCTAAATCAGAAAATAGTAAATAGGGAATATGCTGTCATATTCTATGAGACATGCATAAAAGGAAACCTGCTGCCAGTATACACCAATATAAACTCACATGACCCAGCAGTCCGCAACGCAGAGTTTACCTATAGGTAGAGGCAAGATCTCATACGGCGTCAACTCCACACGAAGAAGGAAGCCCTCCAAACCCTTACAGAGCAATCAGAACATCAGTTAATTATATGGACCCAGTACGAAATCCCCAACCAACTGAAGCAAATCATCAACAGTGAATTATCAAGCCTAAAACAACAACACAAAATGCATGTCGAAATGAGGACACTCCGAAAGCTGACAGCCCTTAACGGGGGACAGTTAAAAATCCCTCGTCCAAAAGAAGGCTGCATAAACCTAACTACTCATGATCTTAGCCAGGACCAACGAGACCTCTTGAATCTTGGTCTAAACTGCCAATTCATATCAAGACCTAAGAAGCTTCAAAAACGCCTTGAAATTGAAATGCTTCTGGACGACATCCATAAGTTAGAAGTCAACAAAAAAGTCATCGCTACTGACACACTTCAGGCTGAACTACTAACAGAAGCAGGGGAAAAAACAAGGAACGTACTCATTTGCAATCTTAACCCCACGACTCAAAGAAGCAGCAAAAAACTAAAAAATCTGAAAGATGTAACAATAAGAAAAGCCGACAAAACAGCAGCATACGTATTGATTCCTACCCATGAATACATGAACAAAATTAGCGACATCCTTAGTGATGACACCAAATTTCAACGAATCACGAGGAACCCCGTGGAAGACCTGAAACGCAAAGTGAACAAAACTATTACTGCAATCAACGCAAAGAGAGGTAGTGTTCATTTCACTAAACTCCAAGGCGACTATGGCTAAGGATATGCCTATGGCAATGTTAAGACACACAAACCAGATAACCCACTACGTCCAATAATCAGCCAAATACCAACTCCAACCTATCACCTGGCAAAAAGACTTAACGAACTCCGAACTCCATACACTCCAAGCAACTATAGTCTACAACCATTAGCAGATTTCCTCGAATTAATCAAAACTACACAGCCCGATGGAATCATTGTTTCCCTGGACGTCGAGTCCCTATTTACCAACGTCCCAGTCGACTCAATCATAGGAATGATACTGGACAGAGTATACAGAGACGAGAGCACCCCCAAATTAGACATACCTGAGCCACACTTGAAAAGTCTTCTCGAAGCATGTACAAAGGAAGCCCCTTTCATCAGTCCACAAGGAGACATGTATCTTCAAATAGACGGAGTAGCAATGGGCTCCCCCATTAGGAGTGTTATTTGCCAATTTTTATATGGGAACCATCGAAGACAGAGTCTTCAGTAGCAGACAAAAACCAACTGTATACTACTGTTATGTAGATGACATATTCGTCATAGTAAAAGACTCAGACGAACTAATCGATCTAAAAAGCCATCTAGAGAGAGAGTCAGTACACCGATTTACACATGAAAATATTGAAAATAACAGTCTGCCGTTCTTGGATGTACTAATAACAAAAACAGGAACCTCTTTAAGCACCAGCGTATATACAAAACCTACCAACATAGGATTATGCCTGAACGTTAAGAGTGAGTGCCCTTAAAGATACAAAACCAGTGTTCTCAGCGCCTATATTCGTTGAGCGCTTACACACTGCTCCGAATTAAGCAACGTGAGTAGAGAGTTTGAAAGAATAACTCAGGTATTGGTGAACAATGGCTATAGCAACACGGAAATAAACACCGCTATAAGAAGACACCTGGACCGATGATGCAACCCTGAATCTAGAACGGAAACTACAACACATCCAATAAAGTCATATTACAAATCAACTAAGCACAGTGAACATAAAAAATAAGAAAGAATTATGAAGGAAATCATTCGTAAAGGAGTAAAAAGCACTATTCCGAACCAAAACAAAGACCTGATGATATTCTACAAAACATAGAAGACTTCAGACCTCCTTATCAAAACAAGCCCGATGCCGACGGAGAACCCTTTACAGCAGTCAAATATTGTATACATATACACTTGCCCCCATGAAGGATATAACCTTCAATCTAAGTACATAGGTAAGACGTCGACCAAGCTGACGAGGCGTTTAACCCATCATCTTCAATCCGGTGCCCCAAGAAATCACATGAGACAGGCCCATGACATCACCCTAACAAGAGAAATGTCAAATAAAAATACTTGTATAATAGACAAAACCCAAGATGCAAGAAGATTACAAATTCTTGAAGCAATCCTCATAAAAATAGAACAACCTACCAAATTTCGGAACTATTCACTCTACCGACCATGAGAGTAAAAACAAGACCGAAACATAACGATACCAACACACAAGATACTCCTCAACAAACAGCGTCCACTATGCTTGATTGATCTTTGTATGTACCCTATTTAACCTTCTGATCTTTAGCTTCTCTTCTCCTTCATGTCTACCCAATGTACATCCTTTTCTCAATCATGTCTACCCAATGTACACGCTTTGTTTTCAACTGACCCCATTGTTCGATCCATTTGTATTCACCTGACCCGCTATTAGTATAAAATATAATGTTTTGAACTGTAACATCACTTGAGAATGAACCATGTAGGTTCGAAACGTTGTGTGAATTTATAATAAGTGTAATATATTCTTCAGTTATTCCATTCTTTCCTTCACCTTGAAAACAACATGAATTGTGATGAACTCCTCGTCCAGCTGAACCCTGATGCAAGAGCATTAGTAAGAGGGATAGAAGCCCTAAATCAGAAAATAGTAAATACGGAATATGATGTCGTATTCAATGAAACATGCATAAAAGAAAACCTGCTGCAGTACATAGTAGTACTAGTAGCCAGAATGCACTTCTCGGCCTACTATGCAAGACTTGATTTGCCTAATAGGCCGAGTGATTTTCTTTATTTTTAATAAATTGTTTCCATTTAATTTATTTGAATTATTATTATTATATTATATGGAGACCATAATTTATTGACTTAGGGGCGCTTAATTTGGAAATAAGAGAGTTGTTGTAGGACATTCAAAATTTATTATCCTGATACATGTGAAAGGTGCTGCAACTGGGCCAAGTTTCAGCATCGTAGCCTAAATAGAGAGGGAGAAAAAAAAATTAGACTATTTTTCAACAATGTTCAATTATTTTCACAGCCCACAATTGTGAACCGAAATCATTTCTATGACACTTAGCTATGACCTTACTATATAATAAAGATTTGAATATAGGATTTTTACCCCAGATGTATTTAGTGCAATAATACAGGTTTTTAAACTTTCCCAAAAAACATATGCAACAAAAGGAAGTTTATCAATATTTATAAAATCAATAAATCTACATAGATAAGAAAAGCTACCAGTGTTTTTAGAGGCATAAACTCTACATATAATGTGCAAGTTTCATGTAAATTGAATAATAAATAAAGGCTGTGAAGTCAGATATAGTTGTAAAATATTTACCTGCACAAACGAAGGTCAAAGTTCAGCCACCTTTGGGTGAGGTTGATGTTGACCAATATCATTAAAAATTTGCACCCTTGTAGATAGGCATGGGTGTAATATGGTGTGCAAGATCCAAAAAGATCGCCTGATTAATAAAAGAAAAAAAATGAAATACAAAAAAATTAAATATTTGCCACCAGTTTTATATGTACAAATATTTATGAAGTAATGTCACAATATAACACTAAAACATACTAACCTAATATAATTGGTCAGAAATATGGGTCCTGAAGGTGGCACTGGAGTAGCAGGTGCAAGATCTGGAGTAGCAGGTGCAAGATCTGGAGTAGCAGGTGCAAGATGTGCGGTGGCAGAGGGTGGGAGTGTGGGGGGGATTAGCGGGCTGCAACAAGCTCCTCCTACTCGTGGCTACCTCATCCTCACTCATCAGAGTGTGTAATCTACGCATTGTGGCCATCTCGTACCTTCTACGGAGAGCTCGCATGCATCTAGCTTTCCCCTTCTTTGTTTGGTACGTCATATTGCAGTAAAAATAGCACAAATAGTGATTGTTCTGGGAGATATTGTGAGAGCGCATCCACATACTTCCATCTGCTCAGGGACACACAGAGTGACTGACTTAGCTAGCAACCCCACCCTCTCTCTCACACAAGACTGTTGCCAATGAGTGAGTTTATATTCGTTTTATGCATAACACGTTATTTTCCACGCTATTACAAAATATTAGACTTCTACAACGTAAGACACAATACCCCGCGGCGCATCCAGGCCACGAGGACCGGATTGGGGAAAGTTGCAGCGGGAAATTTGACTCTAATTACGTTATTTTTCAAGATAACATAAAACGGTTTGCACCACAGTGTTGCCAGAACGTTGTAGTATTTTTCGTAAATATTCCGTTTTTCTTCGGATTTTCGGAAATTAGTGCCCCTTAGTTCTGGTAATTTAGGTTAGGTTAGGCAGGGTTGATTAGGTCACATATCTACGTTAGTTTTAACTCAAATTTAAACAAATTAACTTAGACATAATGAAATGGACAGATTTATCATTTTGCAAGAAAAAATTAGAAAATTATATTAATTCAGGAAAACTTGGCTTATTAGGCAAATCGAGCCTTGCATAGTAGGCCAAGTACGACGTTTTGGCTACTAGGTACAATATATATATATATATATGTCGTACCTAGTAGCCAGAATGCACTTCTCAGCCTACTATGCAAGGCCCGATTTGCACAATAAGCCAAGTTTTCATGAATTAATGTTTTTTCGACTACCTAACCTACCTAACCTGACCTAACCTAACTTTTTGGGCTACCTAACCTAAGCTAACCTATAAAGATAGGTTAGGTTAGGTTAGGAAGGGTTGGTTAGGTTCGGTCATATATCTACGTTAATTTTAACTCCAATAAATAAAAATTGACCTCATACATAATGAAATGGGTAGCCTTATCATTCCATAAGAAAAAAATTTGAGAAAATATATTAATTCATGAAAACTTGGCTTATTAGGCAAATCGGGCCTTGCATAGTAGGCATAGAAGTGCGTTCTGGCTACTAGGTACGACATATATATATATATATATATATATATATATATATATATATATATATGTCGTACCTAGTAGCCAGAACGCACTTCTCAGCCTACTATGCAGGGCCCGATTTGCCTAATAAGCCAAGTTTTCCTGAATTAATATATTTTCTCTAATTTTTCTCTTATGAAATGATAAAGCCACCCATTTCATTATGTATGAGGTAATTTTTTTTTATTGGAGTTAAAATTAACGTAGATATATGACCGAACCTAGCCAACCCGACCTAACCTAACCTAACCTATCTTTATAGGTTAGGTTAGGTTAGGTAGCCGAAAACGTTAGGTTAGGTTAGGTTAGGTAGGTTAGGTAGTCGAAAAACAATTAATTCATGAAAACTTGGCTTATTAGGCAAATCGGGCCTTGCATAGTAGGCTGAGAAGTGCGTTCTGGCTACTAGGTACGACATATATATATATATATATATATATATATGTCGTACCTAGTAGCCAGAACTCACTTCTCAGCCTACTATTCAAGGCCCGATTTGCCTAATAAGCCAAGTTTTCCTGAATTAATATATTTACTATAATTTTGTTCTTATGAAATGATAAAGCAACCCTTTTCTCTATGTATGAGGTCAATTTTTTTTATTGGAGTTAAAATTAACGTAGATATATGACCGAACCTAACCAACCCAACCTAACCTAACTTAACCTATCTTTATAGGTTAGGTTAGGTTAGGTAGCCAAAAAAGTTAGGTTAGGTTAGGTAGGTTAGGTAGTCGAAAAACAATTATTTCATGAAAACTTGGCTTATTAGGCAAATTGGGCCTTGCATAGTAGGCTGAGAAGTGCGTTCTGGCTACTAGGTACGACATATATATATATATATATATGACAATGTCAGACCACGGAGGAAAAAATGAAACAGGAAATTTCCTTAAGTACTTTCGTATATTAAATACATCTTCAGAAGGTCCAACTGAAGATGTATTTAATATACGAAAGTACTTAAGGAAATTTCCTGTTTCATTTTTTCCTCCGTGGTCTGACATTGTCACATTCTTAATCACGTGTTTATTTTCGTGATATACACACATATATATATATATATATATATATATATATATATATATATATATATATATATATATATATGGTATATAAAAACACACACGTATATGAATGGAACGTTTTGGCAAAATTTAAAAGCAATCAGTGAAGAGCTTTCGGAGATTAAGTCATGTGTTCCTCTTACGTCCTACAGATGGTGTTGTTTTTCAAAAAATCGATGTTTTTTCCTGTCACAGGTGAGGCATGCATATAATAGGTATATAAAATAACGCGCCTATTTGAATGACACGTTCTGTCAAAATTTCAAAGCAATCGGTGAAGTGGTTTCGAAAATTTCCCTCACATGAAGTCTCCGTGGTGTAGTGGTAAGACACTCGCCTGGCGTTCCGCGAGCGCTATGTCATGGGTTCGTATCCTGGCCGGGGAGGATTTACTGGGCGCAATTCCTTAACTGTAGCCTCTGTTTAACGCAACAGTAAAATGTGTACTTGGATGAAAAAACGATTCTTCGCGGCAGGGGCTTGTATTCCAGGGACCTGCCCGAAACGCTACGCGTACTAGTGGCTGTACAAGAATGTAACAACTCTTGTATATATCTAAAAAAAAAAAAAATGAAAAACACATGAAAAAAACAATTTTTAAATAAAGCATGTTTTTCCCCGTCACAGACGTGACATCTATATAGTATGTATATAAAAACCTGCTCGGATGTGATTGGAACGTTGTGTGAAAATTTCAGAGCTATCGTTGAAAACTTTCGGAGATTAGCGATTTGAACAAACGAACATTTCCATTTTTATTTATATACTAGCAGTACCCGCCACGCGTTCCTGTGGCTCAGTCTGGTTAAATGGAAAAGAAAGAAACGAGAAAGTGCAAGTTTCTAATATGTTTAATTTCACAATGCTTGTGGGTATGCAATATTTTTTGTTGTTCCATTGTCTGTGGAGATATAGAGATTGCCTGGTTTGCCGTCCATGTGAGAAGCAATCCGTGTCTAGATATAAATTGCACAATTCTAAAGATTGGCCATGAACTTTGTTGATGGTAATTCCAAACGCCAATCGAATTAGAAATTACAATCTCTTATACTGAAATGGCATAACCGTTGGAATCATAGGAATGCGAGGAATGAGGACATCTTCACCTTTCAAAGATCCTGTCAAGATTGGGGCTACTACGACGTTGCTGAATAATTTTTTTTACTGCAAGGCGAGTGGCGTTGCAAAGTTTTGGCTGGTTGATATTTCGCAACATGATAATTTGCAAGCCGATTTTCAATTGCCGTATGTGTGATGGTATTCCTGGCAGATCGAGTGAATTAAAAAATTCGGTTGGATAATTAACCGCCTCATCTGCTTCCTCAACAGTGTCGATGGACTTGTATGTGACTGCCCTGCTTTCGATGTTAGACTGAATAATATTGTTAAGTTAGTAGACGTCTTTGTTTTTGGCCACAAGAAGAGCACGTTCATACAGTCAATCGTGATTCTTATAATTGGTTTGAATATTGGGAAATACTTTTTCAAAAAAATCTTCTTTTGACGTCACTAAATTGTAGAAGTTATGAGGCAATGAAATTCGTCCTGAGGTTAGATCAACCGGCACCTTTCCGTTCTTAATTTCCAGAAATTGATGTGAGAATATGCCAGCTGATGTATCGCATTGCTGCTAGACATGCATATTTGTAGTTAATTTTAATGTCTTTACGTGGAGAAACAAAGTAGAAAATTTTAAGCGAGCATTTATTTCGTCCACTGGTGTCGATCGAGGATTTACTGGTAAATCCTCGATCCTGAAATTGCCTGAAATATCCTGCTAGCAATATTCATGTATTCCCAAATGGTCTGATGTTTCTACGCAAATCTTGTAATGATCGATCAAGAGCCTCGAGCGATTTTTTGTAGGCCATTGTGCATTCATCCCAAACAACAAGTTTACATTTGTGCAAAAATGCTTTTCCCATGCCATATGCTTTGGGAAAGTTACATGTGGGAGTTTCAATGAATTGCATGTTCAATGGCAATTTCATAGCCGAAGTAGCAGTTCTTCCACCTGGTAGCAATGTCGCAGCTATGCCGGACGATGCAAGAGCTAAGGTTATGCCATTTTGGGAGCGAAATGCTGTCAGAATCAATCTAATTAGGAAGGTTTTACAGTTGCTCCTGGTGCACCTAAAAGATTTGTCCAAACCCGTTATTGACCAGTTGAACTATTTGATTGTAAATGTCTTTTCGCTAAAGCATAAGCTTAGGAATGTTTGACTGCACATACGACAACAGATCACCTGTGTTGTAATTTTGTTCACGACGCAATTCTACATCGAACGAAGCAGCAGCAGGTCGATTCGGTGATGGCATTTCCAATTGATTTAGAACTTTGTTTGCGATTTCTAAGAACAAATCATCAGTCATTATCAACACTTCGTTGTAGATTTCTGACGTGAAATCTATGTTCATATCTGAATTTTCCTTGTGAATTCGACGGATAATATCTTCAGCCATGTGCGATTTATATTTCTCCCATAACTCTGATGGAGACGAAGGTGGTCAATATGATTGCAAAACAATGCTCGAATTTGATTTGGATGTGACGTGTTGGCCGCTTCATTAATTCATACATCCCAGTGTCGGTCGTTCTCCAATAAATTAAGAGCTTGACATGCACTACGGAAAGTGGCATAAATATTGTCGTTGACAAATCTCAATGACTGGAAAGACGTTGGACCGGGCACATTTACCAACAGCATGGGAAGAAAGAAGTATTCATCTTCATTGGGATGCACCGTGTGCAATCTGCCTATCGTAGTACATTTGAATATGCCAGGTTGTCCGTCGACTCGCTCTCATCGTTTGCGTCGTTCAAATGATTTTCTACTCGCATTCTATGTGTAATATGTAGGCACTTCCGAACACAGCAGTGATTTACAAACGCGTCCTTTTGACATAACGTGAAGAAAACAGTTAACATTGTAGCCGGTAGATTCATGGCTGTTTTTTGCACATTTGCAGCTGTGAAATAAACGTGTTGTCCATTTTCTTGTTTTCAAAACAAAAACAAAAAATACTAACGAAATTTTTCAATTCATACGCAGATCAACCGACACAGCTCAAATTCACCACCAATTGCACTGAAAAATTAGAAGAACAGTTAAAAAAATGAAATGAAAACAATAAAAAAGAAACATATAAGCTATATCCACGAAATGAACGACATGGTAAACAACTCAGCTCAACTCCAACGCAACGTCACACAAAACAATTAAATCAAAATGAAAATAAATCAAAATCTATGAAAATTCAATTTATCAATGCAATCGGGAACATCGAAATGGAATCGAAACAAATTTTGTATATCGTGTGTTGCTCTAACGTCCTATAGATGGCTCGGTTTTTCAAAAAAGCATGTTTTTTCCTGTCACAGGAGAGGCATGTATAGAGTAAATATATAAAACACTCGCATATTCGAATGCAATGTTGTGTAAAAATTTCAAAGCAATCGGTAAAGAAATTTCGAACTTTTCCCCGACATGAAAAACACTCGAAAAAACACAGCTTAAAAAAAAAACATGTTTTTTCCCCGTCAGTGACGTGACATCTATATATTATGCATATAAAAACCAGCTCGAATGTGAAAGGAACGTTATTTGAAAATTTCAAGGCAATCGGTGAAGAACTTTCGGAGATTATGAAAAACACATGAAAAAACTATTTTTCAAATAAAGCATGTTTTTCCCCGTCACAGACGTGACATCTACATAGTATGTATATAAAAACCCGCTCGGATGCGAATGGAACGTTGTGTGAAAATTTCAGAGCAATCGGTGAAAAACTTTCAGAGATTAGCGATTTTGAACAAATGAACATTTCCATTTTTATTTATATATAGATGTAAGATATATTTATCTCAATGGGAAAAAATACACCCTGGTTTATCCTTTGAATAGTATGTAGGTGGGTATTTATTCATTTAATTACAATATTCGATGTGTTTGAATGTAATTGGGTATTTAATAATATTTTGTTTTTGCTATAATAATGTGAATACCTTGCTGATTGGTATGCATTAGTATGAATTAACAGTACCAAAAATTTAAGATTACTTGGGGTGAATGAGCTGTGGGGTTAGTGAAATCTTTTTCCTAATAAATTTAAGGGATTCATATAAATTACATCTGATTAATTGGGCTATGCTGGCAAAACAGGCTATTCACTATTCATGTATGGGTTGTTGAGTATGTGTATGTATGTATTCACCTAGTTGTATTCACCTAGTTGTGCTTGCGAGGGTTGATCTCTGTTCTTTCGGCCAGCCTCTCAGCTGTCAGTCAATCAACTGTTACTAACTACTAATTCCCCCCCCCCCCAGGAAACAGCCCGTAACAGCTTTCTAACTCCCAGGTAGCCCAGGTAACTAATTTACTGCTAGGTAAAAGGGGCATCAGGGTGAGAGAAAATCTGTCCATTTTGTTTCTGCCGGCCCCGGGAATCGATCCCCGGACCACATGACTATGTATCAAGCGTGCTGTCCACTTAGCCACCGGATGTATGTATGTATGTATGTATGTATGTATGTATGTATGTATGTATGTATGTATGTATGTATGTATGTATGTTTGTATGTATGTATGTATGTATGTATGTATGTATGTATGTATGTATGTATGTATGTTTGTATGTATGTATGTATGTATGTATGTATGTATGTATGTATGTATGTATGTATGTATGTATGTATGTATGTATGTATGTATGTATGTATGTATGTATTTGTGACTGCTGGTTTAGAAACAAATTAGCTCATTTGCATTGGAATATTTTAATTTTTCACGTCCAGAAATGATTAACCTATGAATATACTGGACAGGATCCAGCTGCGTTACCAGATTGATGAATTGCGGTTCGACATTTAGGCAGCTATTTGATGGATGTGAGGACAGCTGACTTACCTACGAGCACAGGTGCTAGGAAAGCTGATCTGCTATGCTGCCAGACGTACGATTCTTCTTTAATTGGGGAACGCCGTTTGGGCAGCTATTTTAGTTTTGAACTTAACACTGCATAATAAATTATTACAGCTGTAGATGACTTGCATATGAATACAGGTGTTAGAATGCTGAGTTGCTAGATGTATGATAACCACCTGTAGAA
Organism: Procambarus clarkii; assembly: GCF_040958095.1. NCBI lineage: Eukaryota > Metazoa > Arthropoda > Malacostraca > Decapoda > Cambaridae > Procambarus > Procambarus clarkii. The sequence goes on from NC_091173.1 coordinate 38,803,602, forward strand.
TACAGTGTACAATACATCTACACTGCTAAATAATCGATGTTGATGTGTAGGAATTACCATGATTTGATATGATAGAGCAACTGGAATATAACTACCTAACAAATTACCAAGCACTGAGTGTGCTATGACCGTCATCTGAAATATCATGCTTGTCCCCCCTCCCTGTTGTATTTTATTTGTTAAGACTAGGATGTAAACTTTTATTGACAACAAAATAATAAAAGAGTATAAAATGTATATTCTTACACCTGTGATGAGAGTAGGTTAGGTTGGGGATGGATACTCTAGCCATTTTTTTTAATAATAACATTTAATATACTACATAAACAAGTAGGAGGCCAAGGTCTCATTGCGCATCTTGTGACGTCACTCATAGTTGGAAAGACAGGTCGCTGTGAGCCTGTCACACATCTCTTAATGTGAGGCAATATTATTCCCTTTACTGGGACAGCTTTTGTGACGTCATTCATCGCTAAAGCAACGGATTTTATTGCTGTAGAATTCATTTGTTTATTATAGGTTAGGTTAACATGGTATGATGGGTTGGTGAATTCAATATCAAGAAAAATTATGTGAATTAATACAATGAGCTAAGATATGAGTGAACACAAGGCATCATGCCATAGCCTGTGATGTCACTTATTAAGAACAGTTGAGCTATTGAATAATTCAGGGAATGTGCTAATGAGAGGTGGCTACCCTCCTTGGAACCGCTTGTGATGCCATGGGGGCTAAAAGCATTGTACATTATCCCTGTTGACGGATCAGACCGCATTGGGGATGAAAACGTTTTAATTAAGGTTTATGAGAACATCAGAATGAAGGTAATTGGAGAAGGCCTACTTTACACATATTCTTCAGCTTCTATTTATATATGTACGTTAAATGAGTATTTTTATTGGATATATATGATACAATGAGGTGCTTTTTAACATTAATGAGACACACGGATTAGTCATGTACACACGGATTAGCCATGTACACACGGATTAGCCATGTACACACGGATTAGCCATATGGGAGAAATAAATTTAAATGTCTGAGTGATGCATAGCTTGTTTTAAAAAAATATATAATAACAAAATATTGGTATGTAGCTGGAGACTCTAATAGGAGCTTCAGTAGTGTTCCAATGTCCGATATTTTACATTATGTTAACGCTGTCGCATGTGAGATGCATATTAATTCATGCTCTGTGTTACTTCCCTTGTTTCATACGAATGGATAGTGGATTTCATCCATTCTTATGCTCAATAAACAGTCCTTGGCTGGGCACTATATATATAAAGCTTTCAGGTTTTCTGAATATTAATAGAATGTTATTATTGAAGTGTATAAATGGAGATGAAAGGGAATATTAATAGGGAAAAGATCTACGGCAGTACATCTAATAGCGGCAGATGGTGTTTTGGTTAACATAGTAGTAGTAGGCATCCTTCAGTCTCGGGAGACTATGGAGTTGCGCCCTAGTTGTCAATCCTGGTGCAGCGTCTGGTGTGACTGATGAGGCCAATCCGAGAGTGGCAGTCCATCCCACACCGAGCACAAACGAAGTCCGATTCTGGTCTGTCTTCCTGGCTACCGGCTTTCCTTCTCTGTCACTTTGCCTCCGATTCCTTGGCAAGTGACTCCTTGAACTTGGAGAGACCTCTTTGAACAGACTGCCTCCAGGCTGAACGGTCTGCAGCCAGTGTCTCCCATATAGTAAGATCGACGTCCATGGCTTTCAGGTCCCTCTTGCATACGTCTTTGTACCGTAGCTGGGGCTTGCCTGTTGGACGCTTTCCCTGCATCAGCTCTCCGTACAGGAGACCCTTGGGGATCCTGCCGTCGCCCGTTCGCACAACGTGCCCGAGCCAGCGCATTCGTCTCTGTTTCAGCATTGTGTACATGCTGGTTATTCTTGCTCTCCCCAAGACGTTGTTGTTTGTCACCTTGTCCTGCCAGGTGATGTCCAAGATGTGTCTAAGGCAGCGCATGTGGTAGGCATTCAGCTGTCTTTCCTGACGAGCGCGGAGTGTCCAAGACTCACTGCCATAAAGGAGAGTGCTCAGGACACAGGATCTGTGAACCTGAATCTTAGTATACTCAGTTAGCCTATTGTTGGCCCACACTCTCTTCGTCAGTCTGGACATGGTAGTAGATGCCTTACCGATGCGTTTGTTTAGCTCCGTATCAAGAGAGAGGGAGTCAGAGATTGTGGAGCCCAGGTACACGAAGTCGTGAACGACTTCCAGTTTGGAATCAGAGATACCGATGTCAGGTGGGGAGTCCACTCCTTGTCCCATGACTTGTGTTTTCTTCAGACTGATGGTGAGTCCGTAAGCCTGAGAGGCCTCGCTGAAGCGGGTTATGAGCCGTTGGAGGTCTTCAGCTGAGTGGGCAGTGACTGCTGCGTCGTCGGCAAAAAGGAAGTCGCGCAGACACCTCAGCCGAACCTTCGTCTTGGCTCTTAGCCTGGCGAGGTTAAAGAGCTTTCCATCCGACCTGGTCCGGAGGTAAATGCCTTCCGTGACAGATCCGAAGGCGTGCCGCAGCATAACTGCAAAGAAAATCCCGAATAGGGTTGGAGCCAGTACGCAGCCCTGCTTTACTCCACTTCGGATGTCAAAGACGTCTGATGTTAGGCCATCAAAGACCACGGTGCCCCTCATGTTCTCATGGAAAGATCTGATGATGCTGAGGAGCCTGGGTGGGCATCCGATTTTGGGGAGGATCTTGAACAGGCCATCCCTGCTGACGATGTCGAAGGCCTTCGTTAGATCTATGAAGGCTACGAAGAGTGGCTGCTTCTGTTCCCTGCATTTCTCCTGCAGTTGTCTGAGGGAAAAGACCATGTCGATGGTGGACCTGCCAGCTCTGAATCCGCATTGTGATTCTGGATAGACTCTCTCTGCAAGTACTTGGAGCCTCTTCAATGCGACTCGAGCAAACAGCTTTCCGACAATACTGAGGAGGGAGATTCCACGGTAGTTGTTGCAGTCGCCCCTGTCACCTTTATTCTTATACAGTGTGACGATGTTGGCATCCCTCATGTCCTGTGGCACCTCTCCTTCTTCCCAGCAGAGGCAGAGAATTTCATGCAGCTCCATGAGCAGGCTACCTCTGCCTTCCAGGTCTCAGCAGGAATGCCATCTTTGCCAGGAGCTTTACCAGAAGCAAGAGAGTCTAGGGCATCGCTGAGTTCTTCCAGGGTCGGTTCGCTGTCAAGCTCCATTAACACAGGAAGACACTGAATGGTGCTCAGGGCGTCTTCGGTGACCACATTGTCCCTGGCGTATAGCTCACAGTAGTGCTCGACCCAACGCTTCAGCTGCAGTGTCTGGTCCTGAATCACCTCGCCAGTGGCAGATTTCAGAGGAGCGGTCTTCCTCTGGATTGGGCCGAGGGCCTGCTTGATGCCGTCATACTTCCCCTTACATTGCCTGTATCCGCTGCAGTCGGTATCTGGGAGCAGAGCTGGAGCCAATAGTTGTTGGCACCTCGCCTGGCGCTCTGCTGCACTTTGCAGCGGACAGCCCGAAGGATCTGTAAGTTGCACTGACTTGGGCAGGCTTTGTAGGCTGCCAAGGCGTTTCTCTTCTCTTCGATGAAAGGTGTCATCTCTTCCGAGTGAGCCTCGAACCAGTCTGCCGACCTGCTGATCTTCTTGCCAAAGGTGGAAATGGCAGCGTTGAACACAGCGTCTCTGAAATGCTCCCATCTTTTACAGGCAGTGACCCCGGCTGGGCCAGGGAGAGCTTCTTCGAGCACGTGTGCAAAATCTTCCACCTTGTCCTGGTTGAGGGTCTTGGTGGTGTCGATGCGAGGTCTGCCCGCCTTTTTCGAGTGATGAATCGTCTTTGGTTGCATCTTGACCCTGCTACATACCAGGGAGTGGTCGGTGTCACAGACAGCACTCTGGTAGCTAAGCGTAATCTTGACGCTGGGTAGACTTGCACGCCTGGTAAGAATCAGGTCAAGCTGGTGCCAGTGCTTGGTTCTGGGGTGTCTCCAAGATACTCGGTGTTGAGGCTTTGTGCCGAAGAACGTGTTGGTGACACAAAGACCATAAAGGCAGTAGAGTTCTAGCAGACGTTGCCCGTTCTCATTCATCCTCCCTATGCCGAATTGACCCAGACAAGTGGGCCAAATGGTGTGCTCGGCACCCACTCTGGCGTTGAAGTCGCCGAGGATGAACAGTGGCTCCTTTACAGGGATTCTCGCTATGACTCTGTTGAGGTCATCGTAGAATTTTTCCTTTGCCTCTGCTGGAGAAGTCAGGGTTGGTGCATATGCACTAATTACATTGACTGGTCCTGTTTGGGAGTACAGTTGCAGAGACAGAATTCGTTCGGTTCCCCCCATCGGTGGCATAATGTGTCCCAACAGTGCATTCCTGACGGCAAATCCCACGCCATGTTCTCTGGTCTCATCTGGAGGTTTTCCTTGCCAGGAGAAAGAGAAGGTCCTCTCTCTCACAGATCCTGATCCTGGGAGCCTGGTCTCTTGGAGAGCAACAATATCCATCTGCAGCTTGCTCAGCTCCCTATCGATGATTGCTGTTTTTCGGGCATCATTGATTTCTTGCAGGTCGTCAGAGAAACCTGGTGTCAGTGTCCTGACGTTCCATGTGCCCAGCTTTAGGGCAGTTGATATTTTCTTCTTTGGTTTGGTATTGCTTGGTGCAAAGTTGTCGGGCTGCTTGTCGGTTTTCACCCTAAACCCCACACACCCAGTGAGGTTAACGGACCGTGGCGAGGCAACACCTTATTGGCTGGGGTTTGCCCAGCTTGAGGCGGGCGGTAGCTGCCCAGTGGGGCGCGATGACCCCTCCCACCGTCGGAAGCAACCCCTGGCGTCACACTCTTCGCCAATCGAGCAGAAGACTTAAAACCGGTAGACTGTCGCTTCCCGTGTTGGTTCGACGCTGTGAGGCGAAGCTGGAGTGTCCTCTCCAGGGCGCAAAGCCTGGGTAGGTAGATATGGAGGAGAAGCTGTTACTCATGCAGCAGGTCCCCCTCTCCACGTTGCTGAAATTATCCAATAGAAAGGCAAATGCCAATACACATGGTTCCAGCAACGTCTCAGGAACTGCCAGAACGAGGTCGACGTCAACAACGAACAGCCTTACGGACTCCAACTCCGGATTTTTCCTCGAGGTTGATTCCTGAAGCCTTTCCCAAAAAAGGGTATGGCCGCAAGGCAGCGGAGGTGTAAAATCAGGGTTTTCCTTCCCCTAGATGGGCTGCCTTCCCAGGCTATCGAGTCCCGTCTACCTGGAGCAGCTGGTTTTAAGGCACCTTGCCCCTTCTCCTGTCGGTAAAAGCAGTTCCGCCGGACTTAGACTAAGCCACCCGTGCAGGCCAGGAGTTGGACTTGGTTGTCAGAGGCTATTTGAGACGCATGCCGTATAGGAGCATTTTATAGGTCATGGGAGCTCGTCCCCCATTACCACCCCCTGGCTATGACAATCTCTTGGAACCTTTGGTTAACATAGATTAGAAGTAAATAGGAAATTTAAAATAGATTATGGATGACGTCATAATACATTTGGTTTGACAGAAGTCGGCCTTTTAATCTCCTTGCCTTAAATATTGAAAATGGGAATAAATATACCATAACAGAAAATGAACTTATTAGGGGAAGATGAAGATTGAAATTCAAGTGTGACGGGAGGCAGCCTTTTAATTCCCTTGACATAAATATTGAAAATGGGAATAAATATTTCTTGACAGAAAAAAGTCTTATACAAGGAAGATGATGACTGGATGACGTCATTGACCATTGTTGATGCCTGTGCAGGGTCAGCGAGGTAACGAAAAAGGTCCCAGACGGAAGGCGGCCTTTTAATCCCCTTAAGAAAAATGGCAGGTCTAGGAGGGAAGCTTTTATTCTTCCATTCTGGTAAATTATGTGATTGGAGGGAGAGGGCGATAAATGAATGGAAATATTAGGAGACTTCGAGGTACTAACGAATAAAAATTGAGAAACATGCCCTGGGTTAAAGGCAGCTGTCCAAAAATTTGAAAACACCCTTGGCTCCTGTGACCGGCCTTGGGGAAAAATTAAAACCTCCAATGCTCCTATTACCGTCCATTGAAAAAATTAAAAAAGACGAGCATAGGAGCCATTTCTACTACTCACAGCTAGATACTCTACAGGAGTATCTGTTGTATCTACAGTAGATACAACAGGACCACAGCCGCATACTCTACTACTGGACCACAGTCCCATTCTCTACCACTGGACCAAAGCCACATACTCTGACACTGAACAATAGCCAAATAAACTACCACTGAACCAAATCCACATACTCTACAACTGGACCACAACCACATACTCTACTATTTGACCACAGATGCATACTCTACCTATGGATCAAAGCAACATACTCCACCACTTAACCATAGCAGCATACTCTACCACTTGACCAAAGCCGCATACTCTACCACTGACCCCAGCAACATACTCTGTCATTTGACCACAGCCACATACTCTAAAAATGGAAAGCAGCCACATACTATACCACTTGACCACAGCCACATGCTCTACCACTGGTTCAATACCTTACACTACACTATTGGGAAACAGCTGCATTCTCCACCACTGGACCACAACCGCATAATCTACCTCTGGACCAAAACAACATAATCTACCACTGGACCATAGCTGCATTCTCCACCACTGGACCAAAGATGCGTAATCCACCACTGAACGATGCCGTATACTTTTCTAATGAACCACAGCCACATACTCTTCCACTTGACCACAGCCACATACTCTTCCACTTGACCACAGCCACATACTCTTCCACTTGACCACAGCCACATACTCTTCCACTTGACCACAGCCACATACTCTTCCACTTGACCACAGCCACATACTCTTCCACTTGACCACAGCCACATACTCTTCCACTTGACCACAGCCACATACTCTTCCACTTGACCACTGCAACATACTCTACCATTGGACCACAGCCACATACTGTACAACTAGACCACAGTCACATACTCTTCCTCTGGACCACAGCTACATTCTCTGCCACTTGACCACAGCCACATACTCTTCCACTAGAACACAGCGGCATACTCTACCACTGGACCACAGACGCATACTTTACCATTAGACCACTGCCGCATTCTCTTCCACCGGACCAAAGCAACATACTCTACCACTAGACCACAGCCACATACCACATACCCGTACCCACCCTGTGGACGACTGTGAACCCTGTACGCTTCCCATGGGTGGTAGTGGACCCCATACCTATCCTTTGGATGATAGTGATCCCCATGAATATCGTTTTTGCGGTAGTGGACCCCATTCCCATCCTGTGAATGATAGTGGATCCCAAACCCATCCTGTGGATGATAGTGGACCCCATACACATCCTGTGGATGATAGTGGTCCCCAAATAGATCCTGTGGATGATAGTGGATCACCAAACCCATTCCTGTGGACGGTAGTGGACCTAATATCCATCCTGTGGATGACAAAGAGTGGTGCTAACTGGGAATGAATCTGATTGGAAAAATGTGACAAGTGGGATACCACAGGAGTTCATTTTAGTGCAGAACTATCTTACCGAATGGGCCTGATGGGGACTTGCCTGGGGGCCCCACGAACATAGGGGGCCGCACGAGCATAGGACATGCATCCACATTTAAATAATGTAACCCTACATCCTGGTGTGGGACAAAATATTAAGTATTTAAGATATATATATAAGTCCTGGTGAATAACCCTTTCAACAGAAATGAAATGTAATGTTTTGAGTGGAACGTAAATGTTTCATAATTGAAATTGAAATTGAAATAAGTTTATTGAGGTAAAATACACACAAAGGGATGAGGTAGCTCAAGCTATTCTCACCCGGTTCAGTACAAAGTGTTCGTACATATATAGACGCACATCACAAACAATAAACATATTGCCGAACATTCTGAGAGATAAACATATACAATTCCTCCATGTTTCATAACGTTCCATCTAATGTGTTGCTTACTGAGTATTATTGTCGTTTTTCAAGCGTTGTGTATTGTTCAAAAGTTTATCATGTTGAGTAATTGCTGCTCTACAACATTTTGTTAATGTTTTAGCACCAGTTTTGTTAAGTGCCAATGAAATATAGAGGTTTTTAATATTATCGACAATTTACTTTTTATTCGTGTGAGAGGTTGTCGTAGGGGCCCCAGCACACTGGTTTGCCTAGGGGCCCCTTATGCTTTTAGACGCCATGTTTTGGGCCCAACTCTTTTGCCTAATACATCAATGAAAGAGATGAGAATATTACAAACCACAGCATGTGAAACCTGCATAAAACCTGTATTTCCTGCAGCCACCAGCCATAGATATCGATATCTCAGCCTAATTCTGGCAATTACAATGTCACGCAATCTAGTGGATGTTTTATGCTGGCAATGTATGAAATTCCCGATTCTAAACATGTCATTGCTCTTTCCACTCGTGTTTTCTGGCCTTTGATTGTCAGTAACTGCTCTTTTATCATGTATGACAGGTGAGTATTCCTTCTAAGTGTGATGGTATCCATACAAGTGATACTGAAACTATTGCTCTGTGTATTGTGTAGTTGACGAAAGACCTACAGTTGGTAGTGGATCCCATTCCCGTCCTACAGGTGGAAGTGGACCCTATACCCATCCTATTGGCAGTTGTGGGCCCAAACCATTCTACATGTAGTATGGACCTCTTACCCACTCAACAGGTGGTAGTGGACCCCATACCAATCCTACAGTTGGTAGTCGACCACATACCCATGATTACATACATTCATACAAACTATATACATCCTGTTTGCAGTAGTGTACCCCATAGACATTCCAGGTAACACTATTTTCTGTCGAAGTTCCTAAAATCCATTCTCTTCAGGTTTTCAAAGCGTACTATATTGTATAATATATTGATTGGCGAAGCACTATTATTATATGTAATAATTTATAGTGCTTATTATTATCTACTGAGAACCACCAAGATTTCGAAAAATAATACTACAAGCCTTCAATAGGTTGTAGCTGATCCTTGATATTCGAATAGCATGGACTATAGTACGTAAATTTCCCAAGAGAAGTGGGACTCGAATAATACAATTATCATTAAAATTGAACCATACACGACTATTCTATTGTCTACGGCGATGGACGGGTACTATGGAACATTTCAATGGTACGTGAGGAAGGGTTGGTGCCTGGACAAAAAATATAACTGGAAATCTACCACATAGATACTAAACACATTAGCAACATAGGGACTATAAGCATTTAGTCACATATGTGCTGTGTTATAGCGAGAACGAGTTGCACAGCCACATACTCTACCACAAGACCACAGCCGCATAATCAACCACTGTACTACAGCCACATGCTCTACTACTGGATCACAGGCACATAATCTACCACCGGACCACAGCTACATCCTCTACCAATGTACCACAGACACATAATCTACCACAACCACATACTCTATCACAGTACGACCGCCACATACTCTACCACTGGTCCACAGTCAAATACTCTACCACTAGACCACAGCCACATTCTCTCTCACTGAACCACAGCCGCATACTCTACCACTGTGCCACAGCCACATACTCTACCACTGGACCACAGCCACATACTCTACTACTGGACCACAGCCAAATGCTCTACCACTGTGCCACAGCCACATACTCTACCACTGGACCAGAGCCGCATAGTATACAACGCTAACACAACCAATGACTCTAGAACGGTCCCACTGCCACATACTCCCATTGAACCCCAGCCATATACTCTACCACTGGACTACAGCAACATTCTCTTCCTCTGAACCACAGCAACATAATCTAACACGGGACCACAGCAGCATACTCTATAACTGTACCATTGTCACGTACTCTACCACTGGACCACAGCAACATACTCTACCACTGATCCACAATTACATATTTTACTATTTGTACACAGCCTCATACCCTACCGCTGGCCCACAACCACCAGCAGTAGGGATGGCTGTCTATGAGGGGATTTTTTTTCCACCTAGGAAAATGGGAAGTCTATGAGTGGATTTTTTTTTATTTTTTTTTTTTTTGCCGTTTAAGGCGTCGGGTTATCTGATAAATCTTCCAGTAACCACTAGATCTTTAGCTTCCATGATAAATTTCCCAATCACTCATAGACTGTCAGGTTTCCTGATAAATTTTGGTCCTTCCTCGATGGACTGTCGGGTTTCCTAATATATTTCCCAGTTTACTGATTTGGAGTTAAAGGTTTCTTATGGCAGAAATTGAAAATAATTTCAAAGTTCATAGAGGTTTCTTATAGAAAAAATTCAGGGGCAAAGTTCGCTCCCGTCGTAATTACTGAAAAAATATTTACTGACTTTTTTTTTTTTTTTTGCAAAATCACTAATTTGGAGTTAATGAGTTCTTATGGGGAAAATTCTGACAAATAATCACTCAGACGTTCTTAAAGAGTTCTTATAGAGGAAATTCAAAATTTTTCAGAGTTCAGTTTTATGAAAATATTTCAGAGTTCATATAATCATAATAGTTTATTAATGAGTTTACGACCGAAATTTCTAAAAAAAAAAAAATTCTAGGAATATTGTCATAGAAGTTTTGTTAAGGAAAATAGACATCTTAGCAGTAAGTTTCAGTTTTTATACCATTTATGGCTATTTCACCTGTAAAAAGACCGAAAATTCGTCAGAGATCACTCGAAGACCGAAATTGACCAGGATTTAACAGAGACCATATTCAGACCGATTTTCGTCAGAGTCCGTTTGATGACTGAAATATGACAGAGACCATTTTCAGGCCAAAAATAGTCAGAAACCAGTTGAAGAGTGAAATGTAACAGAGATCAACACTTTCGCTCCCCTCGGACCTAAATATCCATCCATCTGATATTTTTCTCGAGTCCGCATGAGCGACATAAATTTATGTCCGATTAAATAATATTTGTATAAAATCCAATTCTTATCCGATCGACTCGGGGATAGTATGAACATGTTTGCCATGAAATTTTCGTTTTCTCTAATATCCACATGGCCTATTTGGGAGAACGGCATTGTATTGTATCTTCATAGTAAGACTATTGTATTGTTGACACGAGTGTAATCGACGTAGATTTTTTATTTGGTGCCGGTCTAACGCATCCTTGTGTGACATTTTACACATATGTTCTTCTAGAACATTCAATTGCGAACACATTGGTATAAAAATGAAATACATATATAGAAAATTAAGGTCAGGACAGTGACAAGAATATACACTTTTCAATACTGGTTTCGCCGATGTGCGGTAACGGGTAACACTTCGCCCATTTCACACACTATTGCGGGTGGCCGCTATCATGATTCTACATTTATATGCATATGTCCGTGTAGGGAATTTTATTGCGATCTCAGTGATACCAAATTTAATGCTGTAGGACCAGTGTGGAGTTGACAACCCTGAAAAGAATAGAAACATTTCGTCGCTGTTTGGAGCTCACGGTTAGTGATCGATGTAGTTCTTTATTTGGTGGTGATTTAACTCATGCTTTGGTGACATTTTATACACATGTTCTTCTAGAACATACTATTGCAAACACATTGGTACAAACATAAAATATGTACATCAAAAATTAAGGTGAAGACAGTGTAAAGAGTATGTACTTTTCAGTGTTGCCCCTCGATCGCCCGAAATGCCACGTGCACTTGGGGCAAGTTTTTTTTCTTTGTGGAGAACGCGAAAGTGATAATTATTAATTAATTAAAAGACCAAAATAATTTCAGAGACCTATTTAGACCTAAAGTTCGCCAGCGATCATTTAAGACCAAAAATATGACAGAGACCAGTTGTTACGAACCCGACTCCATTGTCGGAGCATGGAGCAACGACATCAACGCCATCTGTGAGTCTGCTCTCCTAAACCCCAGATAATGGACAACGTTATCTGATGCTGGCAGTATGATACCTGCAAGCGACGCTAGATTCCTGCCCTGGTCAGCCCGAAGAGTCGCTGTAGCTGACCTCTGGTGAGGTGGCGTCTACAAAACCAGCGCCATCTATTGTGGGAGGAGTTGTATGTTAATGTCAGAGTCCGTAAGTGGTATTTCCTAGTGTCCCAAGTACTGGCCAGTTTACTGATGACGTGTCTAGTGGTATTTCCTAGTGTCCCAAGTACTGGCCAGTTTACTGATGACGTGTCTGTATCCACAGAAGCGACGTAGGGCTGCGGTGGTACGTGGACAGTCAGTCTACCTGGGGCAGCCTGTTATCTCTCTACTCGATTCTGCTTGACGTGAGCAGTGAGTCGCCACCGAAGAGGAACTGACTAGTATCTGCTGTCTGCCTGTGAAGTGGCAGTGACAGAATTCGGCATATCCTGGGACTGGCTAGAGGAAGAGACGACCGAGAGTAAGGTGCTACGGAGGAGTGTAACTAGCTAGTTGCAAGAAGCTCCTGCCAGCGGTTCGTTACCCTTGTATTTGTTCGTGTAGAGGCCCAGCAGCGCGAGGCTGATGTTCTCTGCCAGCACCAGGCTGGAGAGTGATTGTGGGCGTTCACAAGGAGCACCTAGTTGTGAGAGTTTTTATGAGAATTTGTGGAATAAATTGAAATTGGTATAAGGAATTTTAGCTCGGAAAATTTCTAAGAATTTTCTTTATTCTTTAACCTTTATTCCTGTCGTGATATTCAATTAGGTCGCCTGAGGAAGGACTTGCTTAGCTAACACACCAGTGTAGTAAGCAGCTCATTCCTCACTTTGGGACCATGTATGAACAATTGACTAGGCGCGAGCAAACGCCAAGACCCCAATGAAAATTGAAATCCCCCCCACTTAGGCCGCCGACCTTCGCCAATCGCCGAAGCGAATCTAACGAGTAGGTCACGGGCTCTCACAACAATAATTTATTGTTGTGTGGTGCCGTATATTTGATCCAAAGCTCAGAAAATTAGTCTCAATTTTTTAGTCGAGTGTGAAGAACATTTGCATAACAATAATAATGTGTGGGGGTGTAACGAAAAGACAGTGTTAACCATAACAACTTAGTTTATTCAATAAAGTACTAACTACTACAACAAAAACAAATGTCAATGACGTTACTCGAAATCCTTCCTGTGACACTATCAATGACAGCTAGACACCATCCCCTCGGACTGCATAATGAACTAACTCGAACATAAGCGTGACCACAGAGGAATCAACAAGAAACAAGAACTAACAGATCTATAATCACAATTACAACAAATGACACAGTAGGTTCTGAAATACGTCTCCAGTAACCTCCTAACTGATCTACGCCTCTGTGCAGTCTACACCTGCAATGGCGGTTGCAATGCAATCAAATCGGTAGTCTTAAAATGACAACAATAACTAATGGATTCACTGGCAACTCCAGCACCCTGCCTCAAATTACTCCTTACGTTAACACTCCGTCCCACGGACGATTAACAATCAATACCAATTGATTTACGTTAATAACACAATAACATTTACGTTAATAACAAGGTAACATTTACGTTAAATTAATAACTCTTACAACTGTCACTAGTAACGCGGAAATTACACCACACTACCCGTCGAGCATTCAGTGAGAAAATCCCATTAATTCCTATACTTCCAGACAGCTGATTAATCTCTTTACTAGTTACGTTAATTTACGTTAATCGGTTACTAATCACTCAGCGATGGTAAACTCTGATTTACAATGTCCAAAGTGCTAAGAGAACGGTAATCACTCGTGATTACCTTTAGAGTAATTAATTACTATCTTCTAGATCAATAATTAAACAATTAAAATACGCAACCTTTCACACTGGCTCAGCAATTTACATTAAGGTATGAATTCCGTCTGAGCCTTCCATACTCAGACCAATTCAGGCTGCTAATAACAGTAATTAGCACCACGTTTACGTTATTCTAAAATGACGCTACTCCTCCCACGAGTCAATCAAGTGCCGGTACTTCCGGGCAGATAAATAACGACGTTACGTTAATGGAACAATGGAGCCTTCGTGTGAGTCGATCAAACAAGGATTGAGGTTAATTACTTTGGCTTCCTGAAAAACGTCAATTACCCGGCCCACTGACCGTTAATTACAACAGACAATACTCTAATTCTGATCTAGCTGATGGCTAGGCTCCTCGAGAATACCGTAGCTGCTTGCAGGAAAGTAAATTAACCCAAACGCATTCTTCGTTACTCAAATTGTCAAAGAACAAATTCTCTTAAAGCAATGGGCGTTCCCTTGGTTACGTTATATTAATTGTCTCGCAATCACCTCACTGAATTATGGACTTCGATGTCCTACCAGATAACCAGGAGAATATATGTGTATCCAAGTACTCGTCTACAGCCGAGTTCACCCACAACAATGACAAATATATGTGTATCCAAGTACTCGTCTACAGCCGAGTTCACCCACAACAATGACAAATCACACTAACAAATCAGTGATTTACGTTACAATCCGGTTGCAATGACAATACTGCAGAACCTAGTAAAATAACATACAGGACATGAACCCTCTAGAACACTGCCCCACAATGACTTTACTGAACTGCAATCACCTACGGTGATTGCTCAACACTAGCAACAATCACCATCAAATAACAACCTCTTTGCAATAACACACACGGCAAGTACTCTAATTTCCAAATATTAGAATACTGCACACACTTACTTACTCCCCCTCCCCGCTCAGCTCGTTGTCGCCGTGTGGGGGCTTAGTGGGCGGCTGCCGGAGTGTGATGCTCCTTGGGACAGTCCTCTGTCCTTTTCTAGCCTTGTGCTCCTGCTGCCGTCCTCTCCAATTCTGCTGGGCATCTTTTCCTTTTCCTTCTGTTTCGTTTTTCTCCCCCCTCTTCTCCTATCTGCCTGCCGTTTCCTACCGACTTTTTGCTCGTTCTGGTTCTTCCCTTGGACTTCTTCTATTTTGACGCCCGGGTGCTTGAGGAGGCATACTCATGCACCCGTAGAACTGCAGTACCCGACGTCGAGAGCGAGGGGAACCTTTTATTGTCAATCCCCACTTCGTCACTGAACCCGATCTCGACGGACTGTCGGTTTCTTAAGGTGGCGTTTGTGGGGCGTATACTCGCGACGCACCCCTAGGAGGCCCCGACAAGATCGGCAATAGCTTCTTGTTGGGTGTCCTGCCTCTAATTGTGGCTCCATGGTGGGTGTGGGGGCACATTCGTGAGTGAATTCTTTCTTTCGTCAAGATGATTACCCCTGCTTCGGCTTCTTCTGGTTTACCTTCTCAGGCTCGTGGGGTGGGCGACCAAGCCCCCGAGTCGGTCCGTATTGGAAGACCGGGCTCTGTAGCCTCCGCTGCATTGGGCCCCGACCTTGCTCCTCCTTTGGCCTCTCTGACTCCTTCCTCTAGCTCCCCTCCCTCCTCTGTGGTTGGGTCGAGCCCCAAGCCCCCAGTGGTGACTACCTCGTCCCCTGGCGTGGCTCCTTCTCTAGTTGTAACTACTGCGCCTTTTAACCCCTCTCTCTCTGGGGGTTCTCACCGCCGTCTTCGTCACGGCCGCCCTCGCTCGATTCCTTCCAGTTCTGCTACCTATCAAGCCTTGTTTGGTCCCGCTTCGTGGGCCAAATATTTTGATCTCCTCCCTCTTGATTCTGCGCCTCCTGACGATTTCTCCCTCCATCGACATCTCATTGATTCCGTGGATGCCTCCATTACTTTCAACCCCACTCGTCTCGGTACACGTGTCGTTGCTGCTCCTTCTCAGGATGCTGCTTCCCGCTTGGCTGCCTTATCCTGCCTTGGCGAGACCCCCGTTCGGGTCTCGAAGAACGTTCAGTTGAATGCCAGTGTTGGCACTATTTTGCTCCCGCCCCATGTTGCGACCGGTGTTCGGGACCTGCGCGACTGCCACGACGATATTCGACATATCCTCGCTGCCCAGGGCCATTCTATTCTCCAGGTGGACACGTTTACTCGTCCCCCTCGTGGTAGTCGCCGTCAACCCCTCCGGGTTGTGAAGATTACCTTTGATGGTAGGACCCTTCCACCCTCTGTCATTCTTGCTGGTGCCAGGTGCTCTGTCCAGGAGTACATTCCTTCTCCTCGGCTCTGCAACAAGTGCTGGAGGTTTGGGCATGGTGCCCTCCGCTGCTCCGCGACTGTCTCTCTCTGTCCTTTGTGTGGTGGCGAAGGTCACTCTAAGTCGGAGTGCGCTTCTCCCCAGGCTCGTTGCCTCAACTGCGGTGAGGCCCATCCTACCTTCTCCCGTGCGTGTGTCCATTACAAGCTTGAGGCAGCCGTCCTCAACTTGAAGCACCGGGAGCGTTTATCTTTTCCTGAGGCGAGGCGCCAGGTTCGCCGGCTCCCGCCTTATGCTAATATCTCTTATGCTCGCGTGTTGCGCTCTTCCTCTCCTCGTCCTTCCCGCCTTCCTCAGACTCACAACCGTTTCCGGGCCTGGGGCCCTGATGCGCCCACTGCCCCCTCCTCTGTCCCTTTGGGTTCTCTCCCGAAGGATCCTCCTCCTGGTCCTCTGTCTGGGGTTCCCCTTCCTTCTACCCGGTCTGTCGTGTCTTCTGTGTCTTCTTCCTCGTCCCCCTCCGATCCTCCTTCCCATCCTCTTCCTCCATCTATCGGCTCTCCCCGCCGCCTGTCGGTGCGGGCGGATGTCCATCGCTCTCCTAACGGCCGTCGTGTGTGCTCTCGTTCGGCTTCTCCTGTTGAGACACTGGAATCCGTTGCCCGGTACGTAGTTGCTGGGACACCGGTCTCTTTAAGTCAGAAGCGTAAGCCTGGCTCCTCTCCTTCCTCTTCCTCGGCGGGTAAGAAGGCTTCGCTTTCTTCCTCAGCTCCTCCTCCTGGCTCTGTTGCTCCTTCCCCTCCCATTTCAGTGCTTGCGCCCCCTGTTCCTGCTATGGAGGTTTCTTTGGCCCCTGCTTCCCTTTCGGTTGCTGCTCTTGCTGGGGTGCGCTCCTCTCTTTCTACTCCCCCTCTTCCTGCTGCTGTCCTTGACTGCTCCTCTCCGTTGTCTCCTCCTCCTCCTCCGGACCCTGCCCGCCCACCTCTGATCTGTTCTCCCGTTTCCTTCCCTCCGTCTTTGCTCAGTTTACCCATGCCCCCTTACCCTGACTTTGCTGACCCTGATATTCTTTAACGTGCTCTGTTGGTCTTTCGCCTTTGTTTCTTCCTTGTTCTCTGTTTTTGTCCTTTCTCTTCTCGTCGTTGTCCATTCTTCAATGGAACGTTCGAGGTTATTACGCCAATTTCCTCGAACTCCAACTTCTGATTTCGCGGTTTTCGCCCCTTTGTGTCTGTCTCCAGGAGCCGATGCTTGGTGCTCGTCCTGGTCGTTTTCGTTACTATTCCTTTCTCTCCCCCCCCCAGCCATTGCTGGGGCTTCTAATTCTTCTGCTCTCTTGATTCGGGCTGATGTTCCCTTTGTTCCTTTACTTTTTCCTTCGCCTCTCCATTGTTCTGCTGCTCGTATCTTTGTGGGGAAATGGTACACAGTTTGTTCCATTTATCTCCCCCCGAGTGTCCCGCTCTCTCTTCCTGATTTGAAACACCTCCTAGACTCCTTGCCGGAGCCTGTGCTCCTGCTGGGTGACTTCAATTGTCGTCATTCTCTTTGGGGTGACGTTCTGACGAATACCCGGGGTCGCCTCCTTGAGCCGTTTCTCCTCTCTTCTTCCCTGTCTCTTCTGAATTCTGGTGAGCCCACTCATTTGGACTCTCGAACTCGCACCCTTTCTTGTCTTGATCTTTCTCTCTGCTCTTCTTCTCTTTACTTAGATTTCACATGGCAGGTTCTTGATGACCTCCATGGAAGTGATCATTTCCCCATCCTTGTTTCCTTTTTCTCTTTTCGCCCTTCCCTCTCTTTCCCTAGGTGGCAGTTTGCTAAGGCGGACTGGACCCTATTTTCCCTCAGTGCTACTCTCTCTGACCTCTCCCTTCTGCCCCTCTCTCGCGCTCTCCTCCTTTTTCATGACACTGTCTTCGACGCTGCCCTCCGCTCTATTCCTCGCTCTTCCTCTCGGGGTCCACGGAAGTGTGTTCCCTGGTGGAATGCGGACTGTGCTCGGGCTGTCCGCTGTAAGCGTGCAGCCTGGAAGAAGCACCGCCGTAGGCAGACGACCGATTCTTTTCTTTTCTTTCGGAAAGCGAGTGCGGTGGCCCGTAGGGCCATCCGTACGGCTAAACGTGAATGTTGGGCATCTTATGTCTCGACAATTACGTCCGAAACCCCTCTGGCCCAGATCTGGAAGCGTATCCGCAAGATAGCGGGTAAGTTCGTTCCCGATGTTTCACCGGTCCTTCACCTCCATGATACTCTTGTGGCGGACCCGTTGCAGGTCGCTTCCGAACTGGGTTCCCACTTTTCTTCTGTTAGCTCTGGTCTTCATCTTCCCCAATCTTTCCTTCTTCGTAAACCTGTCCTTGAGTCTCGTCCTTTAGATTTCTGCACTCGTCTTCAGCTTCCCTATAATGATCCATTCTCTCTCTCTGAACTTCGTTCTGCCCTGGCCCTCTGCGGTTCTACGGCGGCGGGCTCCGATGGTATTCATTATGAGATGCTTCGCCATCTCCCTCCGAGCACGTCTCAGTATTTACTGAGTCTGTATAATCGGATCTGGGAGTCGTCGTCAGTCCCTGAGGACTGGCTCGATGCCGTTGTCCTCCCTGTTCGCAAACCGGGGTCTCTGGGTACTTCCCCTAAGGACTTTCGCCCTATTGCTCTCACGAGTTGTGTCTGCAAACTCTTTGAACGTATGGTTAACGTTCGTCTGATGTGGTTCCTGGAACACCATCACCTCCTCTCCCCTTCTCAATTTGGTTTCCGCAAGTGCCGCAGCACGACAGATGTCCTGGTGAACTTTGAGGTCTATATTCGTACTGCTTTTGCTGCGAAGACCTCCGTTGTTGCCGTCCTTTTTGACCTGGAAAAGGCTTACGACACCACTTGGCGTTATCATATCCTATCTCAACTTCATTCTTTTGGCCTTCGTGGTCATCTCCCTCTCTTTCTCCGCAGCTTCCTCTCTCGTCGTTCCTTTCGGGTGCGCCTTGGTACCGCTCTCTCTCCCTCTTTTCAGCAATACGAAGGTGTGCCCCAGGGTAGTGTTCTGAGCACTACTCTTTTTCTGGTTGCCCTCAATGGTCTTCTTTCCTCTCTTCCTTCTGGTGTCTTCTCCGCTCTCTATGTCGATGATCTTACCCTTTGTTGTCAGGGTGATGATTCGCCTCTCCTTCAACGCCGGCTTCAACTTGCGATTGATGCCGTGTCGTCTTGGGCCACAGGTCATGGCTTCAAGTTCTCTACTTCTAAGACTTGTGCCATGACTTTTACGCGGAAACGGGTTGTTCTTCGTCCCTCTTTGTCACTTTATGGTCATCCCCTTGAATACAAAGATTCCGCGAAGCTTTTGGGGTTATTCCTTGACACTCGTTTGTCTTGGTCTCCCCATATCTCTTACCTCCGTGTTGAGTGCTCTAAGTCCCTTACCCTCCTTCGGGTCTTGTCCCATACTTCTTGGGGGGCAGATAGGCGCACTCTCCTTGCTTTACATTCCTCTCTCGTCCTGTCTAAGCTCGATTATGGTTGCCCTGCTTACTCGTCTGCTTCTCCTTCTACTCTTCGCCGTCTTGATGCTTTGCACCATACTGGGTTGCGCCTCAGTTCTGGTGCCTTTTGTTCGACTCCCGTCCTTAGCTTGTATGTTGACACTGGCTTCCTGTCTCTCCAGGACCGCCGTGATCGCTACTGTCTTCGCTATCTTGCGCGGTCCTTGCAACATCATTCCTCTCGCCTCTGTCGTGCTTTAACTTTTACCCCTCCTGCGGTTCCTGTTCCTCTTCACCACCTCCCTCTTTCTGTCCGGTTATCTCGCCTACAGGATTCTCTTTCCGTTCGTATTTCTGATGTTTCTCCTCGTGTTGTTCCTTCTTTGCCCCCGTGGAGGGTCCCTCTTCCGCGGTTTTGTACATCCTTGACTCGTATCACTAAAGCTTTTACCCCTCCTACAGTTCTAAAACGCCTTTTCCTCGAGCACTTTTCTTCTCACTCCCGCTCCGTTTCTGTCTTCACCGATGGGTCTAAGTCAGCGGACGGTGTTGGCTACTCTGTTGTTTTTCCTGATCGCACTTATATGTGTCGCTTGCCTCCGGAGACTAGCATCTTTACAGCGGAACTTTATGCTATTCTCTATGCTCTTCGTCTCCTGCTTTCTCGTTGTCAGTCTTCCTTTGTGGTTGTTGTTGACTCTCGTAGTGCCCTGATGGCTCTCGGGTGCTTTAATGCAGTTCATCCGGTAGTTGTCGAGATCCAGCATTGGCTGTTTCTCGTTCACAGTAAATTTAAGTCGGTTGAGTTTTGTTGGGTTCCCAGCCATATTGGCGTGTCTTTAAATGAGCGTGCGGATGCTGCCGCTAAGGAAGCTGTCCGCTCTTGTCCCATCTCTCGTAAAGGCATTACGTATTCCGACTTTTACCCGGTTATCCATTCCTCAGTCCTTACCTATTGGCAGGCTTCTTGGTTGTCTGTTACTGGTAACAAGCTACGTACTCTTAAATGTTGTGTTTCCTCGTGGCCGTCCTCCTTCCACCGTAACCGGCGGTGGGAAACAGCTCTGGCGAGGTTGCGTATTGGCCATACTCGCTTAACCCATGGTCACTTGATGGAGCGCCGCCCTGCTCCTTATTGTCCTAGTTGCATTGTCCCTCTTACGGTCGTGCATGTCCTTCTTGAATGTCCTGACTTCCAGGACGAGCGTGTGTCTTGCTTTCCGACCGCCCCTCGCGGTCACCTGTCCCTCGATAGAATTCTTGGTGACTCGGATACTTTTGATATCGTTCGCCTTATGCGTTTTTGTTCTCGTATTGGCATCCTTGGTGATATTTAGCGCCCTCTGATTATTTTGCGTATTTGATGGTGCTACATAGCCTTCCCGGTTTGGTGCCTTCTTTTGATAATTACTTACTTACTTACTTACTTACTTACTGTTGCAAATGACCCCAGTGCTCTCAATAACCCCTAGAACATAGGTCAATATATATCAATCACCTCACAGTAAATAACACAATAACACTGGGCACCGTTACACTACGATTATATATATATATATATATATATATATATATATATATATATATATATATATATATATATATATATATATATATATATATATATATATATATATATATATATATATATATATATATATATATATATATATAAAATATATATATATATATATATATAATATATATATATATATAATTACTGCTGACACATGTAGCCTAGAGCTATCAAACGTTACTGGGAACACTAAAGAGATCTCACACTCCTTAAATCACATGGGTGAGTTATTTATCGATCACGCATGTCGATAAACACTCGAGAGAGTTACGTTACTCGACAGAGCGATGGCGGTCTCTCCAGACATCAAATCAAAACAGTTAACAAACTCCAGCTTTTGTCCCCGCCTTAACTCCCTCTCGTATCTGCATTAATACCTGAACAATTTCCCTAAAATTTAGCACCGCTGTATTTCCGACGTAATGTAATAAATACAAACAATTACCGAGCTCCAGCTTTAGTCCCCCGCCTTAACTCCCTTCTTCACAAGTTCATTGTTCATTCTTTGAAATTCCCTATGTTCTTTGTCATGTTTTCATGTTCTCTGCAAGTTCATATTCCCCACATGTATACTGTGTTCATCACCTTCTCTTACATGTTTTCTTTGTTCTTTGTCATGGGCCACGTATGTTCACTGTGTTCATCGCATTTTCTTACGTGTTCTTTAAAATCAAGTGTACAATTGTTTCTTCTGTTCCCAAGCTCTGAACGGAACTAGTCAAAAAGACTAGTTCTTTTGTCAAATATTATCAACAGCATTACAGTTCCTCTAACAAATTTAGTCAGTCACCCAGTTTTATTTGCAAAACTACGTCAATGTAATTCTCTTTATCAACTATTTCTTACGAACACTTCTTAAACAAATCTTCACTTTATACAGTACCAAATGCACCAAGAGAAAAAAATTCTCGTTTCTTAACTAAAATTACGTGTTAATCAACAAAAAATTTGTCACGTTCATCATTTCTTAACTAAAAGTATTCGTCAATCAACTAAAAAAAGTCACATTCATCATGTTTCCTTGTCGTTTCTTAATTAAAAGTATGCGTTAATCAGCTGAAAGTAGTCAAGTGTAGTTGCTTCTTGTCGCTTTTAACTAAAATTATTCTTCCCCTCAACTAAAAATAGTCAAATGTAACTTCATTCAGCACCTTCTTAACTAACGGTATACATCTTGGAGTAAGAAAATAGTCAAAGACACACTCAGAGACATCAATAACACACTCAAACACATCAATAACGCACTCAAAGACATCAAAATACTACTCATGTCTTCAAAAATTATTCTCAACGTCATCAAAAGTTATTCTCAGAGACATCGAAAGTTAATCTAAGTCATCAAAGTTATTCTCAGAGTCATCCAACGTTATTCTCAGAGCCATCAAAAGTTAATCTCAGTCATCAAAGTTATTCTGTAAGTCACCTTCGTTCATTAGAGAAGCTTTATAAGACATCTTCGTTCATCAACGTTATTCACTAAGACATGAAAGTTATTCTCAGAGACACCAAAAGTTATTCTCAGTTATCAAAGTTATTCTCTAAGTCACCTTCGTGCATAAAAGCTATTCTCTAACTCACCTTCGTTTATCAAAATTGTTCTCTCTCTTCCATTCATCAAAGTTGTTCTCTAAGACATCTTCAGTTATTAAATAACACTCCCAATAGTAACTAATTCAGCTTTTCATATCAAACTTACACTTCTGTTAAAATATATTTTCTTAATCACGATATCTTAAAACTGTTCTCTGAACAACAATGCATCATCCTATCTAACCTAACCAACCTATTACAACCTTTTCCTCCCCTACCTGATGTAACTTACCTAACCTAACTTTCCTAACCTAACAATATATAACTTGCCTAACCTAACAATATATAACTTACCTAACCTAAACTAACTTTCCTAGTCTAATTTACCTCTCTGAGCAAACTTACCCAACCTGACTTACCTAACTTGTATAACCTAACCTAACTTATCATAACTTATCTACCCATCCCAACTTGCCCATACATACCTAACCTTACCAACCTGAGCTAGCCTATCGTAATGTATCTTACATAACCTAACCAAACTTGGCTTAGCTAAACTTATCTTACCTAACCTAACTTAACGTGTCTTACCTAACTTCCCTTACCTAACTTAACTAAACTTACATAACCTAACCTATCCTTACTAACTTAACATATCTTACCTAACCTACTTAACAAAACCTATTTAACTTAACTAAACTTACATAACCTAACTTATTGCAACTTATCAAACCTGAACCTAACTTAACATACCTTATGTAACCTAACATATCCTAAATTTACTAACTTAATGTAACTTACCTAACCTAACTTAACCTGACTTGACATAGATAACTTAACCTAACTTACTAAACTTACATAATCTAACCTAACCTAAACTAACATAACTTACCTATTCTAACTTAATCTAACATAACTTACCTATCCTAACCTAACTTAACTAAACTTAATTGACATAATCTAACCTAACATAACTTACATAACCTAACCCATTCGTCTCCTACATAATGTAACCTCTATGCCTCAACTTACTAACTTCACATACATAACCTAACCTGACTATCCTAATATAACTTACTTAGACAAATCCATCCTGACCTAACCATTGTGCATAACTTACTAACTTAACTTACATAACATATCATAACTCATCTACCTCCACCAACCTATCCTCCCCAGCTGGCCTTTACTTAACTCATATTCTCATACTTTTCACCCCTTAACCTAACCTCTTTTGATCTTGGTGTATGCATTGTGTTGGATATAATTTGTTCTTATTCTTGGACCTTTAATCTAACCATTCATATATAATTTATTTCTTTATGGTGTTTGGACGTATTTCTTGAATATATTAATCTTATCCGAACCTTTCAGATGTAGTTTTGTTTCTCCTTTTTGTATACTTTTACCCAAATCCACCATCCCACTTAACCTTCTCACTTGACCTTACTTCTTTTCCTCTGTTTCTCTTCCTCTTTCTTTCTTCCTTTCTCCCTCCTCCTCTCCCTTCCTCTCTTGCACCTTCTCCCTTCATTTCTTCCACCATCTCCCTCCCTCTCTCTCTCTTTCCCTCCTTCTCTCTCTCTCCCTCTCTCTCCCTCCCTTGCTCTTCCTCCCATGCTCTCACTCCCTTGCTCATGCTCCCTTGCCCTCTTTTTTTTCCTGTTTCTAAATCTCAAGTCTTAGTAGTTCTGACTCTTTACTACTGTACCTATATTATTATTACTAAGATACATGAACTTATATGTGAAAACAAAGTAAAAAATGAAAGGAAGTGGGAAGGTAAAGTGGGATGGTGGATATTTTTTTGGTCTGAAAATGTCCTCTGTCAAATTTCGGTCTTCTACTGGAATCTGATTAATTTTCGGCCTTCAATTGGTCTATGCATAATTTGGGGCACGAACTGGACTAAAACATTATTTCGGTATCAGCAGGTCCCTGACTAATTTTGGGCATAAACTGGTCTCTGACTAATTTTCGGTCTTTCAACTGGTCTTTGAAAAAGTTACGGCTAAGATGTCTATTTTCCTTAACTAAACTTCTATAAACATATTCCCATAATATAATTTTTTTTTATAAATTTCGGTCTTAAACTTCTATGATTATTTGAACTTTGAAATATTTTCCTAAACTGAACTCTGAAAATTTTTGAATTTCCTCCAAAAGAACTCTATGAGAAATCCAAAAGAACGAATGAGAAATCTTCACAAACCATAAGAAACCTTTAACTCCAAATGGGCAGCTTTCGCCTCGAATTTTCTCCAAAAGAAACTTTTAACATCAAATGGGTAACTTTTGTCTCGAATTTCCCCAAAAAGAAACCTCTTAGTCCAACTGTGTAATATTCTATAATTGAACAGATATTACACATACGGTGTCAACACTACTACAACTACAACAACACTACCGATTGGACTCTTCATTGACCTAAGAAAAGCCTTTGATACTGTTAATCACAACTACCTCTTACTTAAACTCCAGCATTATGGAATCCGAGGCCTTGCCCTTGACTACATCCGATCCTATCTTAGTGACAGACACCAATATGTAACCATCAATGATACAACTTCTTCCACTCTACCAATTACCGTTGGAGTGCCACAGGGCAGCATCTTAGGACCTCTTCTATTTCTTATATATATAAACGATCTGCCTAATGTCTCTAATATTCTCAAACCTATATTGTTTGCTGACGATACTACCCTTATCTACTCAAACCTCAACCCACATACACTAAATAATGTTGTGAATAATGAATTAAAAAAAGTCCACTTATGGATGTCAACGAACAAACTAACATTAAACATCGAAAAGACTTACTACATCTTATTTGGAAGCAAATCATCAAATGCAATTCAGCTACAGATAGACAACATTAACATCAGTAATAAAAATGATGGCAAGTTTCTTGGCCTATTCCTAGACAAGAGACTCAACTTCAGCACCCACATTCAACACATAACTAAGAAAGTCTCTAAGACAGTTGGTATACTCTCCAAAATCAGATATTATGTTCCTAACTCTGCTCTCCTCTCACCATATTATGCACTAATCTACCCCTATCTTAATTATGGTATCTGTGCATGGGGGTCTACCACTGCAAACCACCTTAAGCCCATCATCACACAGCAAAAATCTGCTATCAGAATAATAACTAACTCTGCTTTCAGACAACACTCAGCTCCCTTGTTTAAATCTCTAAACTTGCTAAATATTAACTCCCTCCACACATTCTCTTGTGTCAACTACATTTACAAAACCCTGTTCTTAAATGCAAACCATGCTCTGAAACTCTCCCTGGACAGATGTAATAGGACCCATTATCACCACACCAGAAATAAATATCTCTTTGATATCCCCAGGGTCAAACTTAATCTGTGTAAACACTCTATGCAAATTAAGGGACCTAGTCTATGGAACTCACTCCCTAGTGAATTGAAAAACTGTAAAACTTTTGCCTTATTTAAAAGCAAAACCAAAAAGTACCTAACTTCATCTATTTAGTTTCCTACACTGAGCTTTAAATTTGCTCTGTACCTAGTGGTACCCAATCTCATAATTTTTATGTAATATCAAACAACCTTATCATTGTGTTCATTGCTGTCTTCTTTTATGTGCTAGCCATATGCTGTATTGTGACTACCAATTTTTGTCAACTACCATTCAAGCTGTCATTGCAATCAATCTTATATTGTTTCTGCTGTATTGTGCCTACCAATTTGTTGTCAACTACCATTTTAAGCTGTCATTGCAATCAATCATAGCTACCTATGTGCTTTAATATACTGTACCTATAATTTTATCTCCTTTTTTTTTTCATTCCATGTAATCTGTTATCATTTTTTTGTCTATAAATTTTGCAAGTATTTACCTCCTTAAAATTTTCTTAGATTAAGGACCTGCCCGAAACGCTGCGCGTGCTAGTGGCTTTACAAGACTGTAATTACCATAATTGTATCCTCACATTCCTTATGTACATTCTTGTATATGCATAAATAAATAAATAAATAAATAAATACTACTGCCACCTACTATACCACTGGATTACAGCAAAATACTCTACAACTGGACCACAGCCACATGCTCTAACCCTGGACCACAGCCACATTCTCTGGCCCTGGACCACATTCACATACTCTACCCCTCGACCACAGCCACATACTCTAACCCTTGAACACAGCCACATACTCTACCCCTGGACCACAGCCACATACTCTACCCTTGGACCACAGCCACATACTCTAACCCTTGACCACAGTCACATACTCTACCCCTGGACCACAGTCACATACTCTAACCCTTGACCACAGCCACATACTCTACTCCTGGACCACAGCCACATACTCTACCCCTGGACCACAGCCACATACTCTACCCCTGGAACACAGCCACATACTCTACCTCTGGACCACAGTCACATACTCTAACCCTTGACCACAGTCACATACTCTACCCCTGGACCACAGTCACATACTCTAACCCTTGACCACAGTCACATACTCTACCTCTGGACCACAGTCACATACTCTAACCCTTGACCACAGCAACATACTCTACCCCTGGACCACAGCCACATACTCTACCCCTGGACCACAGCCACATACTCAACCCATGGACCACAGCCACATACTCTAACCCTTGATCACAGTCACATATTCAATAACTTAGCCAGAGCCACATACTCTACCACTGGACCACAGGCACTATTTATACCACTGGACCACAACCGCATACTCAACCACTGGACCACAGCTACATACTCTTCAACTCGATCGAGGCCACATACTCTATGACTGGACCGCTGCTACATATTCTACCACTGGACCACATCCGCATACTCAACCAATGGACCACAGCCACATACTCTACCACTGGACCATAGCTACATACTTTACCACTGGACCATAGCTACATACTTTACCACTGGACCATAGCTACATACTTTACCACTGGACCATAGCTACATACTTTACCACTGGACCATAGCTACATACTTTACACTGGACCATAGCTACATACTTTGCCACTGGACCATAGCTACATACTTTACCACTGGACCATAGCTACATACTTTACCACTGGACCATAGCTACATACTCTACCACTGGACCATAGCTACATACTCTACCACTGGACCATAGCTACATACTTTACCACTGGACCATAGCTACATACTTTACCACTGGACCATAGCTACATACTTTACCACTGGACCATAGCTACATACTTTACCACTGGACCATAGCTACATACTTTACCACTGGACAATAGCTACATACTTTACCACTGGACCATAGCTACATACTCTACCACTGGACCATAGCTACATACTCTACCACTGGACCATAGCTACATACTTTACCACTGGACCATAGCTACATACTTTACCACTGGACCATAGCTACATACTTTACCACTGGACCATAGCTACATACTCTACCACTGGACCATAGCTACATACTTTACCACTGGACCATAGCTACATACTCTACCACTGGACCATAGCTACATACTTTACCACTGGACCATAGCTACATACTTTACCCCTGGACCATAGCTACATACTTTACCACTGGACCATAGCTACATACTCAACCACTGGACCATAGCTACATACTCTACCACTGGACCATAGCTACATACTCTACCACTGGACCATAGCTACATACTCTACCACTGGACCATAGCTACATACTCTACCACTGGACCATAGCTACATACTCTACCACTGGACCATAGCTACATACTCTACCACTGGACCATAACTACATACTCTACCACTGGACCATAGCTACATTCTCTACCACTGGACCATAACTACATACTCTACCACTGGACCATAGCTACATACTCTACCACTGCACCATAGCTACATACTCTACCACTGGACCATAGCTACATACTCTACCACTGGACCATAGCTACATACTCTACCACTGGACCATAGCTACATACTCTACCACTGGACCATAGCTACATACTCTACCACTGGACCATAACTACATACTCTACCACTGGATTATTGCTACATACTCTACCACTGGACCATAGCTACATACTCAACCACTGGACCATAGCTACATACTCTACCACTGGACCATAGCTACATACTCTACCACTGGACCATAGCTACATACTTACCACTGGACCATAGCTACATGCTCTACCACTGGACCATAGCTACATACTCTACCACTGGACCATAGCTACATACTTTACCACTGGACCATAGCTACATACTCTACCACTGGACCATAGCTACATACTCTACCACTGGACCATAGCTACATACTCTACCACTGGACCATAGCTACATACTCTACCACTGGACCATACCTACATACTCTACCACTGGACCATAGCTACATACTCTACCACTGGACCATAGCTACATACTCTACCACTGGACCATAGCTACATACTCTACCACTGGACCATAGCTACATACTCTACCACTGGACCATAGCTACATACTCTACCACTGGACCATAGCTACATACTCTACCACTGGACCATAGCTACATACTCTACCACTGGACCATAGCTACATACTTTACCACTGGACCATAGCTACATACTCTAGCACTGGACCATAGCTACATACTCTACCACTGGACCATAGCTACATACTCTACCACCAACCCATCCTCCGAATAGACAGTACGTTTTAATACTAAGTGTAATAAGTACATTTTCATACTTACGTATTTAGTACATAAATGCACTTACCGGGCTGTTCCAGTTACCGGCTGGCCTCCCTAGAATATTCTCCCCGAAACGAGGAATACGTTTTCTTTAATGTAATGGGTGGGCTGTTTTCTTTTCTTAATTTTTGCGGATACTCAGTCAATTTTGCTTATACATGTATACTCGGCCCAAATTTTGCCTTTATAATTTAAGGTATCATGAAAATTGGACGCTTTTGAGGCAATTAAGCATAGCAGAAGCACAGTCACTGACATTCAAAGGAAAGAAGGAATGAGATAACTATTTATATTACGATTTAAATCCTTCTAATTTTTGCTCGTTCGTCAATGAGAACTGAAGCCAACGCACTGGCCAATAAACTGAATAATACTGGCCACTAAACAATAGATTGATTGATTGGTGATTGATGAAGATTAAGCCACCCAAAAGGTGGCACAGCCATGAATAGCCCGTAAGTGGATGCCCTCTCTGAGCCATTACCAGTATCAGTAGATGATACTGGAGATCTGTACGGAGGTGCGATCGCACCCTGCCTGACGGGAGATGTCTCCCGTGACTAAACAATAAACTGAACCTATCATAAAGAAGAACGACGACCATTGACCGTCTAGTGCTCCAACAGAGTGTAACTGTAATTAACAATGCTCAAGTCCTGACCAACAGTCAAATATTAATCCATCAGCTACGAAGCAGAGCGTCTCCCAACATCAATTCTAGTGCAGGGTCCTGTTGAACAAATTTTCCGATTTTACATAGGTTTACCGTGACAGACACTAACAATAGTAGCCTTGAAGAGGAAAGGAAATCGGCAGATTGTCGAAGGTTTGCCTGATATTTTCCAGCTATACAGTACTTTAAAAGAAAAGTTAACAGATGTTTGACTTTTATCCTTCTGTTTCCAACCATCCAATATTTACCAACCATCGGGATGAATACTTATATGACACAAACTAGACATATTAGTATGAAAAAGAACTAACAATTCTCCAAATAGTAGGACGTGATTCAGTTTTCATGGAAATATTCATTTTCGGGTGTTCGACTTCAGTTTGGAAATATGAAAAGGCACAGTTTGGTGCATTCAGATGATAAAGCTTTATGACATTAATTACAAATGGCATAAGAAAAAAGCAAATATTAGTTATACTGTATTTAGAACCTATAACAGAAAATAATTTAAGTAAAACAGTTGATATAAAAAGCTGTATATATTTAAAAGTTATTAGTTTCATCGCAATGAATGTAAACATGTGATCATTCGTTCAAAAACAATAACACACGTGATCCTAGATTTTGCAGTCATCGGGAGAACAAATCCTTCATGCAAACTGCACCTACTATCAAGAAGAAGATCCTAGATTTGGGCATGGTATGTAAAGTTTTCTCGGCATTTATGTAAATAATTCCTTCATATGTAATATTTTACTAATTGAAAAGAATGCAAATGTTTCATTGCTGTTTAGTTAAATAATTTTCAAAAACTTGTTGCAGTATTAAAGTTTTGCTTGTTATGTGTAGGAAGAATATATTTTACTGCATATTGGTATACACATTCTAATACGTTTTTAGTATGCAGCATGTTGTTTTTATCAATTATGTTTTTTATAATAAGCTTCCTAGAAGGTTGTAACAGATCCCATGAGCACCACACCAGAAACAAATACCTATTTGATATTCCAAGAGTACGACTTAGTTAAACTAGAAATGCTTTACAAATCAAGGGATCTCGAATGTGGCCTTCCCAATTATGTTAAAGACTGTACCTCTCCCAACCAGTTTAAGTTAAAAACTAAGTACCAGCTAATTAACTCAATGTAACCTACCTCACCCCCAAAATGTCAACCCATCTCTTCTATTTAAAACAATGCTGTTTGTTGACCAAATTGTATTTTACTTTTTTTCTGCCATGTTTCACCCCCCCCCCCTCCCTCTTTTCCATTTTTTTCTTATTTTTTCTCAACACAATTTATACTTTAATCTCTTTTAGTATTAAGTTTTAGTCTTAGTGTTTTTCCTGCCCGAAACACTTTGCGTAATAGTGGCTTTAGGCATTGTATATACTAGCTCTATCTATAAATCCATCTACTTTTGTATCTTACCTTGTATGTATGTACTTTACCTGAATAAATAATTGTATTTGTATTTGTATTAGGTAGATGATACAGAAAGCAGTACAATGTCTGTCACAAATCCTTTTACTGCGGCAGCATTAAGACCACAAGTCAGTAGAATAAATATGCCTGGAAGATCGACCCCAGCCAGCATACTAGCAGGTAAAAAAACATTTAATCAGCTTTTGACAAAATTACAAATAAAGATGTGTTATGTTATGTCATTGTGTTAGGTTAGCCTAGCTATTATTTCCAATTTGTTTTTTAATTTGTATTAGTATGCAGTACTAGGCTATTGTAACAAATTGGAATGTACAACGTCCAATATTTTTTTGGCAGATTCGTTCTTGGCTCCTGAAAACTATCTTTACTTACCAGATGTACCAAGAATAACTCCGGACAATAATGATGGTATTGTTTATAAAATCATTTGATTATGGCTTTTATAATACATTAATATCAAAGTTTACAACCTTGTGTAATACAGTAAGTCTTTGTTTTAACAATAACAACAGAATTTTTTTCTATGCTCAGCATAATTGGCTTGAAATCCATCATCCCATTATAATTTCTATCACTTTGATTATTGGTTTAGACAATTACATCAAAACATTTAATGTAGCTTCTCTTGCTACAGTTATAATGTACAGTATCCTATTGAGAATGTATATTTTTTTAACAGAAGGTCTCCAGACACTAGCAATTTTAGCTAAAGAGAACCTTCATCGTGAATATTTTAAAATAAACTCGGCTCTCCAGAAAAAATGTGAATATATGAAGCGAAGTTTAAATATTGAGGATCTAAATTATCTGAAGCCTTCAAACAAGAAAGGAAAAGGAGAAAATTACTGCAGGATTATTGAAATCAATCAAACACAACGTTCAAACTTATCAGAAGGTAATTTTTTATTTAGTTATTTATTCCATGACCCATGTTTGTGTGTTCCTATATCATAGTATAATGATAGGTTTAATTGCTAGTGTAGATTTCATTTTGCCTCAGACTTAAAATTATTTAGGTTTTTGGTGTTTTATTATTCAAAATTTGTTTATAGATAATCCAAGGTTATAGTCAACTTCTCCTTTGAAAACAGATATTTACCTGAATGCCACAAACTCTAGTAGCCTAGAAGAGTACAGGAAGCCCGCGGCTTGTCGAAATTCCCCCCATTTGCCTTTATGATCTTTTTTTGGGTATATTTAGAAATTCAGCACAGTTTTGGCAGTTACAGCTCTGGTGGGTAGGCAGTTCCATGTGTTAATAACCCTCTGGGTCAAAAATAATTTCCTGTTGTCAGCCCTACATTTTGGTTTGTTGAACTTGAAACCGTTGCTCTTTGTTTGTATTACATCTGAACCAAACTAGCCAAACTTTTTTTGATAATGTCATTGACTGCTTCATATCTGGCAATCTTTCCCTGTGTCTTATGACAGATTAGGCCATGGCTGCCATATTGGTCTGCCCTTGCATAGCCGCAAATACACCGGTGTTCGGTGGAGATAGGGGCAGCGATGGTCATAGACAGCAAAAAAATGTAGATAGTTTACAAATTAAAAATAGATAAAGTGTTGTGGAATTACCATACTTAAAGGTTGATTTTCTGCCAAACAGCCCTTCTGCCTGCTTCTCTTTCACCTCCACACATTCAAAGTTCTGACTTCTCAACTAGTGTACCAACATATACTCAAACATATTTACCAGCTGCAGAACAAACACCAAAATCATTGAATTCTGGTACGTCCCTATTTGAACTATGTAATGTAATATAATCTTAGTACCTAGTATCTACTATATATATATATATATATATATATATATATATATATATATATATATATATATATATATATATATATATATATATATATATATATATATATATATATGTCGTACCTAGTAGCCAGAACGCACTTCTCATCCTACTATGCAAAGCCTAATTTGCCTAATAAGCCAAGTTTTCATGAATTAATTGTTTTTCGACTACCTAACCTACCTAACCTAACCTAACCTAACTTTTTCGGCTACCTAACCTAACCTAACCTATAAAGATAGGTTAGGATAAGTTAGGTAGGGTTGGTTAGGTTCGGACATATATCTACGTTAATTTTAACTCCAATAAAAAAAAATTGACCTCATACATAATTAAATGGGTAGCTTTATCATTTCATAAGAAAAAAATTTGAGAAAATATATTAATTCAGGAGAACTTGGCTTATTAGGCAAATCGGGCCTTGCATAGTAGGCCGAGAAGTGCATTCTGGCTACTAGGTACGACATATATATATATATATATATATATATATATATATATATATATATATATATATATATATATATATATATATATATATCATAGTCTAACTAACACATTACTGAAAGCTGTCAGTTGTTCTAGATGCTTATATAATATGTATAAAATACACTTTTATTTATTACATCTATTTGCTCTTGAAGATTTTCCTGACTAATTTAGAATCCCATATTTCAAAGTACTTGCTGCAGAACTGGAGGAAATTTATGAATCTCAAGCAAGCATTTCTGATTGGCAAAAAAGAAGAAAAAATAGTGAGATTAAATGGGGAGAACGTAGGTCAATGTTGTTTAGCTGGACATTGTCAAAGTTGGGTGTTCCAGATAAAGGTAAATAACATCTTTAGTGTGTAATTATGGATAAATTTCAATGCAATTATGAAATGCATGATTAATGTCAATCTCTGAATACACTTAGATGTTTGTCATTTTTAAACTTGGTATACAATATTTCTAAATCCAATATTACCATTCAAAGTACATAATTACATTATTTTTTGGAAAACCAGGCAAATGTTGTGTACAATGAAGAAGTTGTGAGGCAAGCATAAAATGTGAAGACTGCTTTCATTTTTTGTGTCATAAATGTGATCAGCAGCAGCATTTTGTAATGCCTTTCCACCAGCGATTCTGCTGGAAAAATGGGTTCTTCGAGCCTTTAGACCCAACACAAACTGTGTGTTCAGATGGGAATGTCATTCACTGGAGTAAGTAATGTACCTGTAGTCTGTTTCTTATACTCTCATTTCTATCCTGAACCAAGCAGTGTTTTAAAATTTTATTTAGTTCATGTAATTTTTGTAGTAGTTTTTGTATTGGTCATTTTCCTCATTAATTATTGATTACCTCATTAATTACAGATTTTTAGTTAAATAAATGAATTTTTATTTGTTATTAAATATAAATCTTTCATGTAACTCCAGTTAATGCTAAAAAAATTATTAGTAATTTAAAATGTAATGATTGAAACATGTATTTATTTTGCTGCATAGCTGATCTTGTAAATTTAATTGTTACCAGAGCCTGTTGTACCAGCACATCCACCTAATTACTGCCCAAACTGCAGTGAGAGCAAGTTCACAACTTTAAGCTCCAATAATTTGTGCATCTTTGTAACTTTAAGTGATAGGTTACTTTAAGACACATTTATTTGATACTAGTATTGGTAGCTGGCATTGCTCAGGTGACCCAGGCTACAGTCTTCATCAATATAACCATTTATACTTCACTCTCTTTACCACTGTATCTTCACTTATGAAGACGTATTTATATCACATACGTATTTATAACCATACAGAGACTTGTTTATGGGTTGGTTTACACATATATTGATAGCCACACTTGAATCCCTTGCCAAATAAAATTGTTTTACTTCAATTTTTTTTATTTTTGTGTGGGGGGCAGGAAGGTATGATCTGTATACCCCAATATTTAGGTGCAAGTGCGGATATGTAGATGAAGAACTTGGGAAAGCCGTGCACCAGTCTGGTTTTTATTCAACTGGAAGAAATAGTAGCACTTTCTACAGCATAAATCTATTGGATTCCTGGCATTTTCTCAAGAGAAGCAGCCCTGGAACTTCTCTTCAGGCATTAGTTAGTGCACTGGAATTATTTGGTGCTTCTCGAGGGCGTGTAAGTTTTCATACCATTACTGTTTTAATAGTGCAAGTATTAAATTGGTGTATAAACTTAAAAACTAAGTTTGTTACTAAGCAAATGCAGTGTCATTATTTAAGAAATAGGGTTAAATATTATTAAATTAATAAATAGCATGAATATTCTAAATATATATTTTATATATGTCTAATATCATAAGAAATGGAAATGGATTACCAATCTTTAACAATTTCTCTTTTTATGTAATGCTCATGTAAGTATATTTTCATTTCCTGAAGGTATTTATAGTCTGTTGCTTAACATGCCACTGCTTGGCACTTTTTGATAATTACTTACACACATTTTACATCTTAGCATGGTCCCATCAATTTTGAAACAACAAAAAGAGTCTTCTTTGAATGGCGTTTCCATCAGTATGAACTTGGGAGAATAAAAGGAGAATTTGACAAGGGGTGCCCTGCATGTGATACAACACCTGTGGCTGTACATATTGATGGCAACAAGAAACTGTATCGTTAGAACAAAGTTGGGAGGTAAATATTCAAGTTAAAATATTTAATGCTGCTCATTATTGTTAAGGTATAATGTAAGGTGTAGTAATATGTTTGTAGTACTATAAACACAGCACTGTATAATATTTATATAGTGTCATGCAACTTTTAATCAGATTTTTTCTGGGGGGAGCCCCGTCGGCTCCCCGGAGCTTTACCGGCTGATATGCTAATGTCAGACTTTGGCATCAGTCATGTGTATGGAGTTCTAGGGCCTACCGGGGACCACGAGCCAGAACCTGGCCCCCTCAGAGAGGCAAGGGGAGCAATGGCCTATAGAAACCCCCGTGTGGTTGGAAGCATTCTATGTCTGCCATCGACCGGGTCAAGCATCCAGAAAGGTAAGCATTCCAAAACAAACCCCTATTCTGGTGAAAATTGCTACCTAAGCCGAACTAGTGAATAGAACTCTTCAACAGAAAACAAGGAAACTAGTGTGACGTCATACGTCACCGCGCCGCTGTCTGCGCAGCTCCCCCCTCCCCGGGAGGGGGAAGGGGGAGCCCCAGACCTCCCACGCCGGCTATCCACCCATCAGTTCTTCGGCTGATGCTATAGGCAATGGTTATGTGCTCCGGCTCCAGTGGTTGTTTCAGCACTGTACCTAGAAAGTGGTGTCTGTTTTCTAGGTGGTGCGTGAGCCGGGTGTGATTCTTCAGTACTCGGGCTGCATGCGCCTAGGGTTCCCTTCCCTAGGTGCCCTGTAAGTACTGCCCTTGGGGCTTGGGGCCACCTTCCACAAGTTCCTTGGGTCCTGCCCCTGCTTGGCCGTTTACTGCTTGGTTTTCGGCCGCTCTTTGTGTGCTCGGGTGTTCTGTCTCCCTTGTTCGCCTTCGAGTAAGGGGCAGTGTTTGCACTGGTGGGGCGCGGGGTACTGTGCAGCTTGTCTTTACCAATCATAGCGGCCGGCTCTGTTCCGCTTGGGTACGCTGTCCTCTTGCGGGGTTTTCTTTTTCTTTTGTTTATATACCTGGTGGGGGGGTCTGCCTTCGTTCTTGCCCCTTGTGTCCCTTGTGTTCTGAGTATTTCTGGTGGTACCCCCTGCTAGGTCCCCGTGAGTGTACACGTCCCGGGGGTTCAGCTCTTAGAAAGTTGTTTGGTAGCTTGGGTGCCGGTTAGCAGTACCCTGCCTGGGATTACCTGAGCGCGAGTCCTCTTAAAGTAAACGCTCGGGACCCTGGGAAACCCCTGGGGGCGCGCGGGTCCGATGGATGTGACCCCAGAGCCCCCCCCTCGCTTCCAGCGAGTTTGAGGGTTGCTCTCACCTTTTGTCTCTGGGTGACTCTCTGTTTTGCCTCCGTCTGCTGCCTGTGGGGTCGGTGACACCTTCGACCCGGTGTCCTGCGAGTTTGGTTGCTCGTTGTGGCTCGGTTACCCAGTTGTGCTAACAAAGCGGGTGCGGGCAGCAGGGGCGTTGCACTTGAGCCTTGGTGGTGGCAACGTTCTCGTGGTTTCCTCCCCGGGAGCCCCGGGGCTGCCCCGTTGTATTTCGTTTTGGGACTTGGGGCTGTTGGTTGCTTCGGTTCCATCCACGCCACCTTGTCTTTCCCCTGGTTCACCCTTCCTGCCTGCATCCGGTTCCTTACCGTCTGTAGGTTCAGGGCAGGGTGTTTGGTGGTGTTGAGACTCGGGCGGTCTCGGGGAA
The DNA here is from genome assembly GCF_040958095.1 of Procambarus clarkii. NCBI lineage: Eukaryota > Metazoa > Arthropoda > Malacostraca > Decapoda > Cambaridae > Procambarus > Procambarus clarkii. The sequence goes on from NC_091173.1 coordinate 38,841,169, forward strand.
TTCCCCTTCCGGGGTAGTGACGGGGGCATTTGGGTCTGTTCCTCCAGCCGTGTTGTATGAGTCTGCCAGTGGGCTCCCTTCTTAGTGTTTTCACGGCTGCCCCGGTTTTCTGGTACGGCCGGGGCTTTGGGGGAACGGCTCGGCCCCGGGGCCTGTCGTGTAGGTTCCCGGGGCTGGGGAGGGGCTGACTTGGGGGGGCCTTGGCCCCGTTAGACCCCGTGGGGGGTTTTATCCCCCTCTAGGCGGGGCTTGTGGTTACGCGGAGTGGGGTCTTTCCTCCCCACTCGCCGTACGTGCTGTTGGACGTCGGCCCCTCCCCGGGCTCGGTTCCTTGGCCTTTGAGTCGGTTGGTTCCGTCCTGTGGGTGGATGTTTCCTCCCCCACTTTTTGGGACGGTGTTTTTGTCATTTTCCCCGTTCGATGGGGTTCTGCGTGACTTCTGATCTCGGGTGCGCCTGCGCCTTCGTGTGCCTTCGGGACTAGTGTTGGCTTCTGTGTTCTCGAGGGTACGGGAAGGTTTTTCGCTACTTCCCGCATTATTGGAACGTCTGTCGGCTCCTAGTACTTGTCGCCCTGTTGGGCTACTTGTCGCCCTGTTGGGCTACTTGTCGCCCTGTTGGGCTACTTGTCGCCCTGTTGGGCTACTTGTCGCCCTGTTGGGCTACTTGTCGCCCTGTTGGGCTACTTGTCGCCCTGTTGGGCTACTTGTCGCCCTGTTGGGCTACTTGTCGCCCGGTTGGGCTACTTGTCGCCCGGTTGGGCTACTTGTCGCCCGTTTGGGTTCCCTTTTTTGGGGCTCTTGGCTTCTTTGGCCGGTTTTATTGTTCCTGCTTCCTCTTTTGGCTCCTTTTCTCGTGCAATAGTCCTGGCTGGCGCCTTCCCGCAGGGAGGGTGTGCGGTTCGGCCAGCGTGTTATGCGCATGCGCCGTGGAGTTTGTTTTGGTCTGGGCGGTGGTTCAGTGCTGGGGTTTTGCGCCCTTTTTTGCTACAGTGCTTCGCCTCTCGTTCTTCTCCCTGGCTGCGGTATGTGCCCCTTTGCGCCGGGGGTGTCCTGGTTCCCAGTTGTGGGGAGGACACCGCGGTTTTCCCTGTGTCATGGGTGTGGACCGCCTCCTTCGCCTCTCCCTGTTCTCCTGCGGGTCCGGCAGGGTCCGGCTCTGGCGTCTTCACCTGGCGGTGCTCCCAGGTTCTTTTGGGCACGGTTGAGTCGTGTCAAGTTCGAGCCACCATTCGCCAGGTGAGTTTCTGCGGTCTGGCGTCTTTTGGCCGGGCGCTGGAAGCGGCGGTGTTTCTATACCTGTCTTTATTTAGGTATAATTTTGTACGACTGAGACCGTTCGCACACCAGTGACTGTCCCTTTATCACCCCTTCCTGTCCCCCTCATGTGCATGTCCAACCTATGCTGGAGTCATTCAGGGGACCCTCCTTTTTTAATGTTGTGAGGTGTGGGGGTTGTAGGGTTGGTTCTGTACTCACCTGGTGAGGCTCCTGGCTGTGCTTGCAGGATTTGAGCTCTGGCTCTTGGGTCCCGCCTATCTGGTAGAACTTGCGGGATAGTACCAGTGGAGTGCAGTGGTGCTATTGGCACTTTTGGGGAACACTGTATTACCATCAGTGGTCTGTGCTTGTTACACGACCTACTTGCGAGCATAAGCCTTCTTGCTGGTTCGTCCGTGGACTTCCAGGGCGCACTGGCCTGTTTTCGTATGGCAGTTCCGGCCCGTCCTGGTTGTGGGGGTATGTGGGCCGGTGGACTGCTCCTAGCAGCTGCCTGGTGGGCCATCCTCTGGCCGGTCTGGCCTGACCTTGGGCCGGGCTTGAGGTGTAAAAGAACTCCCAGTACCTCATCCAGCAGGTATCGAGCGGGGTTTCTCCGCCGTCGGTCACCTGGTGCAGGTTTCTGGGCCTGCAGGGTTTTGTCGTGTCTCCGTTGGCCCTGTCTGGGGTCTGCCTGCTCCGTTCTCTGCCTTTGCAGAGGGGAGTTGCTATTTACATGTTGCATGTTGCAGTGGTGCCTGTTGCTGCTGCTGCTGCACGTGTGCATTGGTACCGTGTTTCACGGTGGCGTGTCCTTGTTCCTGTGTCCGGTTGTAGAGTGGCACTTTGCTGCCGTTTTGTGCCGGGGGATTGCGTGGGGTTTTTGTCCCTGCCTGATTGTCCACCCCTGGTTGTTCTCCTGGTTTTTTTTTTGTGCTTCTGCTCTTTCTTCCTGCCTCTTCTGCAGCAGGGATGTTCTGCGTGTGTTCTTAGGCGTTGGTCAGCCTGTGTCCTGTGATGTGCTTCTTTGTCTCGGTCTGTTGCAGTTGTTCGTGCCCCTTGGTTCGGGTCCTGTTCTGGCGGCGACCCTTCCGCCTTCTTTGGTTTTTCTATCTTGCCCTGCCGGTTGTTGTTGTTTTATTTTTTTTGGGGGGGGGGGTTCTTGCGATGTCTCGCGTCGGACCCGTCGTTTCTGAACTCCTGGCGGGCTTGCATGCTTCGGGGAGTTTTTTCTGTTCGGCAGACGTTCCATCTCCTTGTGCCGCCTGGGTTTCGGAGGTCGCGCCCGAGATCTTCTCGCGGCTCCGCCTTTTTCCTGGGCTCGGGGGGGCCTTGTCGGGGCTGCTTATGTTCTGCCTCGTGGTCTCGCCTCCGGTTGGTGGTCGGGTGGCTTCGTGGTTGGTGTCCCACCTGCGTGCTTCTCTTGGCGGCAGTATGGGGTATTTTGGCGGTCCTTCCTTTTCCTGTCCCTTCTTAGGTGGTTCCTCTTGTTAGCTTGGTTTACTCTCGGCTTGGTTTTCTAGTGGGGGTTGGGGGCCGTCGTCTTGCCACATACTGTCGCCTCTTTTCGTGCGGCGCAGGCGGAGCCGCTTCAGCTTGCTTTCGGTCTTGGTGTTGCTTCTGCACCGTTAGTCAGCTGTCTTGTGCGTCATTTCACCTCCGGCCTGTTCGTGCGCCGCTTGCACCATCCTGGTCTCTGGTCAGCGTGCTCTGTCTTCTCCTCGGTTGGTAGTGCCCCTTCCGTTCCGGTGTGTTTTTTCGTCGGCTCTTTCCTTTGGGCCTTTGCCTCTGGGGGTCGGTTCGCTGTGTTTTCTTGCTCCTTCGGTTTTAGCGTTTTGGTTGTTTGATGGCAGCAGTCTCCATCTTTTCTGGCGCGGGGTGGGGCTGCTGCATTCTGGAGGGGTCCAGGGTTTGTTGGTGCTTCGTTGGTCGGGCCGGGGGTGTGTCGTTTTTGTGTTCAGTGGCGGCCCTCTGCTGTTGTTTGCGTGCCACGGCGTTTGGGTCCGGAGCGCGTTTTGCGTTGATCCGGTTCTGTTCTTCCCGGTTCGCGAAGGAGGGTGTCCCAGGTGGTCAGCCGTGTTCTTGCGGCTAAGCTGCCTGTGTTCTTCCCTCATGCCTGTGGCGTTCGTGGCTTCGCTGCTCTCGCTGCCGTCTGGGCGACGTGGCCTTGCAGTCTTTCGGGCATGGATTTTTGGTGTTCGTGCAGGGGCCTTGCTGCTCGTGGTTCTCGTGTTGTTCCCGGGATTTTCGGGGCTGTGGCGCCTTGGGTTGGCGTTTGCTGCCGGTTGTCTCGCCTCCTTGGGGGGTGCGTGGTGTCCGCCTCCCGGTTTTGTCCCTTTGACCTTCCTCTGTGGGTAGTTAGCTCCGGGGAGCCGACGGGGCTCCCCCCAGAAAACCAGCGTTGAATGTAATGAAACGCCATTTTCTGGGTGAGACCCGGAGGCTCCCCGGCAACCCTCCCTCCCTCCGGTCGGCGTTTTTCGCGTGTTTTGACATCCAGCCACAGAACTGATGGGTGGATAGCCGGCATGGGAGGTCTGGGGCTCCCCCTTCCCCCTCCCGGGGAGGGGGGAGCTGCGCAGACAGCGGCGCGGTGACGTATGACGTCACACTAGTTTCCTTGTTTTCTGTTGAAGAGTTCTATTCACTAGTTCGGCTTAGGTAGCAATTTTCACCAGAATAGGGGTTTGTTTTGGAATGCTTACCTTTCTGGATGCTTGACCCGGTCGATGGCAGACATAGAATGCTTCCAACCACACGGGGGTTTCTATAGGCCATTGCTCCCCTTGCCTCTCTGAGGGGGCCAGGTTCTGGCTCGTGGTCCCCGGTAGGCCCTAGAACTCTATACACATGACTGATGCCAAAGTCTGACATTAGCATATCAGCCGGTAAAGCTCCGGGGAGCCTCCGGGTCTCACCAAGAAAATGGCGTTTCATTACATTCAACGCTGGTTTTTTTAATTGTTAACTGATTACACCTTTATTACTTGCCTTTCAACTTCAGTTGAATTTTTTTATTTGGACTAAGGCTTTACTAATTAAAAAATATTTATTTCACCATATACATTCATTTAGAATAGGAGGGATTATGATGTGAATGCCAGCTTGGGTAGTTGAATTAGTTTTAAGTGAAATGATGTTTAAATGTCATCAAAATGTCTCACACTATGAACATTCATTAATTTAATATCATTCCAGAGGGATCAGAAACTCATATTATTCTGGTGGTATCTTCGCTTGTGACAAAGAAGTTCAAGATCACGTTTCCACTATTCAGAACCTTAAAACTCAATTAAGAATATTTTTACATCTGTTCGAAAGCCTAAAAATAGGTTTTCAAATAGAAACCTAAGACCTAATACCAGGTTTTTACCCATACAATATTTGAAGAGTACCTTTATATATTAGCTTGAGACATTATCAATAATGTATATTAATTGGACGGTTCCTAACTATATCATGTTCAAAAAAATCTATAAAATATATGGAATGCATATTGAATGATGAAAAATATTACATAAAAAAAAATTACATTTATATATGACTAATATATATATATATATATATATATATATATATATATATATATATATATATATATATATATATATATATATATATATATATAATTTTACTTTTGTCCAACAGAGTAGCCATATGTGTGGAGTGTCGACATTGAAAGCTGCCAAAAATAAACCTGTTTCATTTAGAAGTTTGGATGAAACTGGCATAAGCATGGCTTCCTGTCGACATGGAATTATTCTTGCTGCATTAAATATGTATCAGGGAGAGCTCTACAGTTATGCCCACTATTTGCAAATGAGCCGTTTACAAAATGTGTCCTTCATATGCCAGGATATCATCTGTAAATACTGGCCATGGGCCTTAATGATTTCATCAAGAGAACAGAAGTTCTCACTTAGGCAAGGAAAGCCTTTTTTTAGGAGTCCTACATGCCAAAGGACATTCTTGGTATTGTCAGGTAAATAATCTAATACTGTAATAATATTTTGACTTCGTTTTACTGTAAGTTGGAAAATATAATTTCTTTTAAATTCTTATATGTAAGGATTTATCTATGTTAAATGCAAATTGTTAATACAGTAGGTAGTTTTTAACAAACGTTATGCTATTATGTCAAAGGTTTTGTATGGAGGGCGGTGGCAAGAAGGAAGTGGCCTGACATCTGGGGAGGAGGCAGAGCAAGTATTTTCCTACCTTTCAAGATATAACAACAACACTAAGAACATGCTTAAAGCTGGTATGTGTTAATTTTTGTTTAATCTAGTTCTAAATTTTGTACCTTTCAATCAAATCAGTACAATGGTAATATTTGATGGTTATATATATCCAGATAATGTTATAAAATACAGTAATATAAGAATATAGGAAATTGCAGAAAGGCATTTTGGCTCATATAAAGTAGCATTATACTCATATGCAACCAACATATACATGTATAATCCTTGTTTGAAAAATCAAGTTGTCCCTGTTTTTATGCTTTCTTTCACATCCTGATATTTTTAATCTTATTACTCTACCACTGTTTTTGAGTTCTTTGTTTCCTCTGAAATAACAATTAATTCATTCCACTTAAGACAGCATCAATATCATCATCCTTTTACTTTCCAATCAGTATTTTGAGACACACAGTATTAAGATGTCAATGAATAACTAAATTTATTTCCACAGAGCGTACAGAAGAACTGACAGAGGGGGCACTCTTTTGGAATCACAGAAAAATTAATGGAATGCCTCGGGCATTAGTTGCCAGATTCAGAAAGGTATTAACATATGAATTGTTCTATACAATGAAAATATAGAATTATATATAAATATGCAATTGTTCTATACAATGAATCAAGTGTATATACATGTTTTTATTTATCTTTAATCTTATTATAAGACACTAATGGTATTTTCTTCTCATAGACAAAGTAAAATTGGATAAAAACCCACTTGTGTATTTGGGAAATTTATGTAAAGAATTACACCAAGTCTTTCACACACTCCTTGGTGCTTTGTCAAGGTCTGAATCTGAAAAACACATACTCAGACCTTGACAAAGCACTAAGGATAGTTCAAAAGACTTCGTTTAACTCTGAACATAAATTTTACAATAAATATGATGGCATTTATTTTTAAATAGGCCACAGAGACAGCTGCAGCAGTTTCAAATGAGATTCACAGGCTTAATGTCCCAGAATCTGTTATTGAGAAATGGAGATCAGAATTACTGATCATTGCAAGATCCTTAAATAACAGATCCTCTGCCAATAACATTGAGCATACTATCGAGGCATATGGAGAGAATATAAGGCATCGCAAAAATCAGATTACCACTTATGCAGGTAGACATTAATTGCTTTTTTGTTTGTTCACTGAAACCTAAACATTAATACAGTACACAGTTGTTAAATTAGTTTTTCTATGTAAAATACTATTGGTGCAAATCAAATATTTGATAACAACCTGAAACTTTACAGTTTCATCTAAAATGAGAGCTGTATTGAGAAACAAAAATGAAGTTGAGAAAAAAAAACTACGAGATCTCATAAAAATCTACAATCAGAACCATCCGGATTTGTCTGAAGCAGATGTTTTAACTGGCATCCTTCCATGGCACAATTTATTGCTTCATCAAAACACAAGTGGTATTTACACAAGATCTAATGATTCATTAGTTTTCTCAGCATTTTCAAATATTTATATATTATTTGTATTAATATTACTTTTATATATGGAAAGACTGCAATACTATTAAATTGAGTTTGTTTTCTAAAGGTAAATTTTATAGATACAATTTTTAATGATGTTTAATTCACAAATGATTCCCATTATTATAATTTGTCAATCACATACTGTATTTTCATTTTGCATTATAGTGTCCCTGACTGAAAAAAGAAGTGCAGTGGAAAAGTTTGAGCTCCAGAAGAGATGTAGAGAGGAGGAATCACTAACCATTCAAGAAATGATAACATGGTTACAGTACTACAAAAAGAAAAGGGGCAAACTATCCGAGTATATTCAAGAATTACAATGTGATTCTTTCCCTTCATGTAACCATAGCTACATACTCTACCACTGGACCATAGCTACATACTCTACCACTGGACCATAGCTACATACTCTACCACTGGACCATAGCTTCATACTCTACCACTGGACCATAGCTACATACTCTACCACTGGACCATAGCTACATACTCTACCACTGGACCATAGCTACATACTCTACCACAGGACCATAGCTTCATACTCTACCACTGGATCATAGCTACATACTCTACCACTGGACCATAGCTACATACTCTACCACTGGACCATAGCTACATACTCTACCACTGGACCATAGCTACATACTCTACCACTGGACCATAGCTACATACTTTACCACTGGACCATAGCTACATACTTTACCACTGGACCATAGCTACATACTTTACCACTGGACCATAGCTACATACTCTACCACTGGACCATAGCTACATACTCTACCACTGGACCACAGCTACATACTCTACCACTGGACCATAGCTACATACTCTACCACTGGACCATAGCTACATACTCTACCACTGGACCATAGCTACATACTCTACCACTGGACCATAGCTACATACTCTACCACTGGACCATAGCTACATACTCTACCACTGGACCATAGCTACATACTCTACCACTGGACCATAGCTACATACTCTACCACTGGACCACAGCTACATACTCTACCACTGGACCATAGCTACATACTCTAACACTGGACCATAGCTATATACATACTCTACCACTGGACCATAGCTACATACTCTACCACTGGACCATAGCTACATACTCTACCACTGGACCATAGCTACATACTCTACCACTGGACCATAGCTACATACTCTACCACTGGACCATAGCTACATACTCTACCACTGGACCATAGCTACATACTCTACCACTGGACCATAGCTACATACTCTACCACTGGACCATAGCTACATACTCTACCACTGGACCATAGCTACATACTCTACCACTGGACCATAGCTACATACTCTACCACTGGACCATAGCTACATACTTTACCACTGGACCATAGCTACATACTTTACCACTGGACCATAGCTACATACTCTACCACTGGACCATAGCTACATACTCAACCACTGGACCATAGCTACATACTCTACCACTGGACCATAGCTACATACTCTACCACTGGACCATAGCTACATACTCTACCACTGGACCACAGCTACATACTCTACCACTGGACCATAGCTACATACTCTACCACTGGACCATAGCTACATACTCTACCACTGGACCATAGCTACATACTCTACCACTGGACCATAGCTACATACTCTACCACTGGACCATAGCTACATACTCTACCACTGGACCATAGCTACATACTCTACCACTGGACCATAGCTACATACTCTACCACTGGACCATAGCTACATACTCTACCACTGGACCACAGCTACATACTCTACCACTGGACCATAGCTACATACTCTACCACTGGACCATAGCTACATACTCTACCACTGGACCATAGCTACATACTCTACCACTGGACCATAGCTACATACTCTACCACTGGACCATAGCTACATACTCTACCACTGGACCATAGCTACATACTTTACCACTGGACCATAGCTACATACTCTACCACTGGACCATAGCTACATACTCTACCACTGGACCATAGCTACATACTCTACCACTGGACCATAGCTACATACTCTACCACTGGACCATAGCTACATACTCTACCACTGGACCATAGCTACATACTCTACCACTGGACCATAGCTACTTACTCTACCACTGGACCATAGCTACATACTCTACCACTGGACCATAGCTACATACTCTACCACTGGACCATAGCTACATACTCTACCACTGGACCATAGCTACATACTCTACCACTGGACCATAGCTACATACTCTACCACTGGACCATAGCTACATACTCTACCACTGGACCATAGCTACATACTCTACCACTGGACCATAGCTACATACTCTACCACTGGACCATAGCTACATACTCTACCACTGGACCATAGCTACATACTCTACCACTGGACCATAGCTACATACTCTACCACTGGTCCATAGCTACATACTCTACCACTGGACCATAGCTACATACTCTACCACTGGACCATAGTTACATACTTTACCACTGGACCATAGCTACATACTCTACCACTGGACCATAGCTACATACTTTACCACTGGACCATAGCTACATACTCTACCACTGGACCATAGCTACATACTTTACCACTGGACCATAGCTACATACTCTACCACTGTAGCACAGCTGCATACTCTACCACGTGACCACAAACACAAACCACATACCGATTCCCAACCTGCAGGCTGTTGTGGACCCCAAACGTATCCTATGGGCGGTAATGGACTCCATACCTATTCCGTGGGTGGAACTGGACCCTATACTCTACTCATCTTGTGAGAGGCAGAGGAGGCCATACCCTTCCTCTGGGTGGTCGTGGACCCCATTTCCATCCCGTTGGTGGTTGTGAACGCCATACTTATCCTGTGGACAGTAGTGGACCACTGGACCACATACTCTTCCTGTGGATGATAGTGAACCCCATAAACATCGTGTTGGCGGTAGTGGACCCCATTCTCATCCTGTGGATGATTTTGGTCCCCAAACCCATCCTGTGAATGATGTTTGACCACATACCCATCATGTGGATGATAATGGTCCCCAAACCAATCCTGTAGATGATAGTGGTCCCCAAACTCATTCCTGTGGGTGGTAGTGGACCCCATACCCATCCAGTGAATGATAGTGGACCTTATACCAACCATGTGAGCGGTATTGGATCCAATACTCTTCGTGTGGATGACAAAGAGTGGTGCTAACTGGGAATGAATCTGATTAGAAAAATATGGTAAGTGGGATACCACAGGGGTTCATTTTAATGCAGAACCATCTTACCGGATGGTCCCGATGGGGACTTGCCCTGGGACCCCACGAGCATAGGGATCCCCACGAACATAGAGGCCCCACAAGAATATGACATGCAAACACACTTATATAATATAATCCAACATCCTGGTGTTGGACAATAAATTAAGTATTTAAGATATATACATTTCCAGGTGAATAACCTTTTGAACAGAAATGAAAAGTAATGTTTTGAGTGGAACATAAATGTTTCATAATGTTCCATCTAATGTGTAGCTTACTGAGTATTATTGTCTTTTTCAAGCGTTGTGGATTGTTCAAATGTTTATCATGTTGATTAGTTGTTGCTCTACAACATGTTGTTAATGATTTAGCACTAGTGTTATTAACTGCCAATGAAATATAGAGGTTTTTAATATTATCGATAATTTACTTTTTATTCGTGCGAGAGGTTGTCGTAGGGGCCCCACAACACCACTTTGCCCAGGGGCCCATAATGCTTTTAGACGGCATGTTTTGGGCCTAACTCTTATTGCCTTATACATCAATGACAGAGATGGGAATATTACAAACCACAGCATGTGAAACCTTTGTAAAACCTGTGTGACACTGTAAGTGCCTAATTCTGGCAATTACAATGTCACACCATATAGTGGATGTTTTATGCTGGTCATTTATATAATTCTCGGTTCTAAACATGTCATAAGTCTTTACACTCGTGCTTTCTGGCCTTTGAGTGTCAGTAAATGGTCTTCTGATATCCCCAATTTCCTGAAATATTGCGGCTTTTACAGTAGAGATTCGAATGCCAACATTCCATTCAATTTCAGGCTTATCACTTACAGGTTTAAATGCCTTGAGCACATCTATGACAGGTGAGTACTCCTCCTATGTGTGATGGTATTCATACAAGTGAGACTGAAACTCTTGCTCTGGTTGATACCTGGTTGATGGGGTTCTGGGAGTTCTTCTACTCCCCAAGCCCGGCCCGAGGCCAGGCTTGACTTGTGAGAGTTTGGTCCACCAGGCTGTTGCTTGGAGCGGCCCGTAGGCCCACATACCCACCACAGCCCGGTTGGTCCGGCACTCCTTGGAGGAATAAATCTAGTTTCCTCTTGAAAATGTCCACGGTTGTTCCGGCAATATTTCTTATGCTTGCTGGGAGGACGTTGAACAACCGCGGACCTCTGATGTTTATACAGTGTTCTCTGATTGTGCCTATTGCACCTCTGCTCTTCACTGGTTCTATTCTACATTTTCTTCCATATCGTTTACTCCAGTACGTTGTTATTTTACTGTGTAGATTTGGTACTTGGCCCTCCAGTATCTTCCAGGTGTATATTATTTGATATCTCTCTCGTCTTCTTTCTAGTGAGTACATTTGGAGGGCTTTGAGAAGAACCCAATAATTTAGGTGCTTTATTGCATCTATGCGTGCCGTATATGTTTTCTGTATTCCCTCTATTTCAGCAATCTCTCCTGCTCTGAAGGGGGAAGTGAGTACTGAACAGTACTCAAGACGGGACAACACAAGTGACTTGAAGAGTACAACCATTGTGATGGGATCCCTGGATTTGAAAGTTCTCGTAATCCATCCTATCATTTTTCTGGCTGTCGCAATATATGCTTGGTTATGCTCCTTAAACGTTAGGTCATCAGACATTATTATTCCCAAATCCTTTACATGCTGTTTTCCTACTATGGGTACATTTGATTGTGTTTTGTACTCTGTATTATGTTTAAGGTCCTCATTTTTACCGTACCTGAGTACCTGGAATTTATCACTGTTAAACATCATGTTATTTTCTGATGCCCAGTCGAAAACTTTATTAATATCAGCTTGAAGTTTTTCAATGTCCTCAGCCGAGGTAATTTTCATACTGATTTTTGTGTCATCTGCAAAGGATGATACGAAGCTGTGACTTGTATTTTTGTCTATATCTGATATGAGAATAAGGAAAAGCAGCGGTGCAAGGACTGTACCCTGTGGTACAGAGCTTTTCACTGCACTTGGACTAGATTTTATATGGTTGACAGTTACTCGCTGAGTCCTGTTTGACAGAAAACTGAGTATCCAGCGTCCTACTTTACCGGTTATTCCCATTGACTTCATTTTGTGTGCTATCACGCCATGGTCACATTTATCGAAAGCCTTTGCGAAGTCCGTGTATATCACATCAGCATTCTGTTTCTCTTCTAATGCCTCAGTGACTTTGCCGTAGTGCTCAAGTAGCTGTGAAAGGCACGATCTTCCCGCTCGAAATCCATGTTAGCCTGGGTTGTGAAGGTCATTGGTCTCCATGAAATTGGTGACCTGACTCCTAATCACTCTCTCAAATACTTTTATGATGTGCGATGTTAGTGCAACTGGTCTATAATTTTTTGCCAATGCTTTGCTCCCTCCCTTGTGTAGAGGGGCTATGTCTGCTACTTTAAGTGCATCTGGTATCTCCCCCGTGTCCAAGCTCTTCCTCCACACTGAGTGCCTGTGCTACCGGCACTTTGCATTTCTTTATAAATATTGAATTCCATGAGTCTGGACCTGGGGCCGAGTGCATGGGCATGTTTTCAATTTCTTTTTCAAAATTTAGTGCGCTCGTGTTTATATCAGTTATATTTACAGGGGTTTGAATATCCCGCATAAAGAAATTGTCTGGATCTTCCACCTTCATGTTCTTTATTGGAGTGCTAAACATGTCCTCATACTGCTTTTTTAGGATTTCACTTTCTTTGTCATCCTCCGTGTATGAACCTTCACTTGTACGAATAGGTCCAATACTGGCAGTGGTTTTTGCTTTTGATTTCGCATATGAGAAGAAATATTTTGGATTTTTCTTTATTTCCTGAATGGCTTTCTGTTCTAACTGCCTTTCTTCAGTTTCATATGAGTGTTTCAATTTCCGCTCGATTTCTTCAATCTCCCTATTTAAATCGTTCCTTCTTTGACGGGAAATTCGTGTCTGCATAAGCAGTTCCGTTATTTTTTTCCTGCGTTTATAATGTCGTCTGCGTTCTCTTTCTACGTTAGATCTCTTTCTGGCTTTCCTCAAAGGAACATGTTTCAGACAGACTTGATACGCTTCTGAAGTCAGTTTTTCTATTCCTTCTGTAGGACTTTTATTACTTAGAACAGTTCCCCATGGAATGTTTGTAAGTTCCCTGTTTATTATCTCCCAGTCTATCCTTTTATTATTAAAATTGAATTTACTGAATAGCCCCTCACGCTTTATCAACGTTTTAGGTCTATTCTGAGTATTGATGGTCGTTTGCACTTCAATGAGCTTGTGATCTGAATATGTGGTATCTGATATCGTAATGTCTCTGATAATGTCTTCATTGTTCGTAAAGACCAGATCTAGAATATTTTCATTTCTCGTTGGCTCCGATATCTGCTGATTGAGTGAAAATTTGTCACAGAATCTAAGTAGTTCTCTAATCTGTGGTTGGTTAGGTCCTGATAGATTTCCTGGTATAATATTATTGTTTGCTATTTTCCACCTGAGACTAGGCAAGTTGAAGTCACCTAGGAAGATAATATCAGGTATCGGGTTCTCCAAATTATCAAGGCTATTCTCTATTTTGCTTATCTGTTCTGTGAATTCCTCAGCCGTTGCATCTGGTGGTTTATATATTAGTATAATCACTAAATTTATTTTCTCTATTTTTAATCCCAGTACCTCTACCACCTCATTTGTAACGTTTAGGAGCTCCGAGCATACAAGGTCTTCCCTAATATACAGACCCACTCCTCCATGTGACCTAATTTTCCTATCGCACCTGTATAGGTTATATCCTGGAATCCAGATCTCACTGTCCAACAATTCCCCTGCATGGGTTTCTGTGAAAGCTCCAAATACTGCATTTGACTCCGTGAGGAGGCCATTTATGAACTGTACTTTGTTGTTTGTCCTTGTATGTTTTCAGTCCTTGTATGTTGGCAAAGATGAATGAGGTTACTCTATTAGTGATAGTTTAAATGGGAGACTTTTTTGGCAAGTCCATTATTCGTGGACATAATGAGTTTGTTCTGACCAGTACTGATTGTTGTAGGGCAGTTGTCTGTCGTAGTTGTAGTTCCCTTTCGGTGGGTAATTGTATCTGTAATTCTGGAATGCAAGTGGATCTGGCATCCAGTTCCATACACTCTTCATGCTGCTCCTTTTGAATTCTCTGCCGGTCTGGTATAAAAAATTTATAGAGTTTCCTCCAAATTCATTATCCTGCTTGCCACTCTTTATGTAGCGTTCCGTGCCTTTCACGTGAAAGTATGGGCAACTGAGGTCATAGCATTTTCTGTCCTCCAGTGAGGTTTGGCACATGTCAGGATGGAAAAACCTACATATTGATCCAAATCGACACTCACCTTTCCTAAGCATATTTAAACATTTTTTGGGATGTTGGTAACTGCATTCTAATCCTTTCTTATTACCAGCATATCTATGTCTGCATATGCCCTTTGCATAAAATTTGCATAAGTCTGTCCTTCTGTTCTGAATTGCTCTATCGGGAACCGTCGTAGTGTCTGTACCTATCGAGCTGTCAGTGCTGTCTGGTACACTTTCTAGTTTACTGTCATCTACATCCTGGCCTACTGAGTCAGAGTTTACAACTTCCTGAGTTTCAGCCTCAGTTTCATCCCTGACTATAGCCTCCGCCCCTGGTATATTAATTTTGTTGTTCCTTTCCCACTCCTTCTGGATGGCTGGTAGGCTTCCAATGAATGATGTTTTCCGATCATGCGTCATGTTATCTAGAAGGTTTTTTAGGATATTCCAACCCCCCTCCCCGCTCAGCTCGTTGTCGCCGTGTGGGGGCTTAGTGGGCGGCTGCCGGAGTGTGATGCTCCTTGGGACAGTCCTCTGTCCTTTTCTAGCCTTATGC
Source organism: Procambarus clarkii (assembly GCF_040958095.1). NCBI lineage: Eukaryota > Metazoa > Arthropoda > Malacostraca > Decapoda > Cambaridae > Procambarus > Procambarus clarkii. The sequence goes on from NC_091173.1 coordinate 38,856,261, forward strand.
TCCTGCTGTCGTCCTCTCCAATTCTGCTGGGCATCTTTTCCTTTTCCTTCTGTTTCGTTTTTCTCCCCCCTCTTCTCCTATCTGCTTGCCGTTTCCTACCGACCTTTTGCTCGTTCTGGTTCTTCCCTTGGACTTCTTCTATTTTGACGCCCGGGTGCTTGAGGAGGCATACTCATGCACCCGTAGAACTGCAGTACCCGACGTCGAGAGCGAGGGGAACCTTTTATTGTCAATCCCCACTTCGTCACTGAACCCGATCTCGACGGACTGTCGGTTTCATAAGGTGGCGTTTGTGGGGCGTATACTCGCGACGCACCCCTAGGAGGCCCCGACAAGATCGGCGATAGCTTCCTTTTGGGTGTCCTGCCTCTAATTGTGGCTCCATGGTGGGTGTGGGGGCACATTCGTGAGTGAATTCTTTCTTTCGTCAAGATGATTACCCCTGCTTCGGCTTCTTCTGGTTTACCTTCTCAGGCTCGTGGGGTGGGCGACCAAGCCCCCGAGTCGGTCCGTATTGGAAGACCGGGCTCTGTAGCCTCCGCTGCATTGGGCCCCGACCTTGCTCCTCCTTTGGCCTCTCTGACTCCTTCCTCTGGCTCCCCTCCCTCCTCTGTGGTTGGGTCGAGCCCCAAGCCCCCAGTGGTGACTACCTCGTCCCCTGGCGCGGCTCCTTCTCTAGTTGTAACTACTGCGCCTTTTAACCCCTCTCTCTCTGGGGGTTCTCACCGCCGTCCTCGTCACGGCCGCCCTCGCTCGATTCCTTCCAGTTCTGCTACCTATCAAGCCTTGTTTGGTCCCGCTTCGTGGGCCAAATATTTTGATCTCCTCCCTCTTGATTCTGCGCCTCCTGACGATTTCTCCCTCCATCGACATCTCATTGATTCCGTGGATGCCTCCATTACTTTCAACCCCACTCGTCTCGGTACACGTGTCGTTGCTGCTCCTTCTCAGGATGCTGCTTCCCGCTTGGCTGCCTTATCCTGCCTTGGCGAGACCCCCGTTCGGGTCTCGAAGAACGTTCAGTTGAATGCCAGTGTTGGCACTATTTTGCTCCCGCCCCATGATGCGACCGGTGTTCGGGACCTGCGCGACTGCCACGACGATATTCGACATATCCTCGCTGCCCAGGGCCATTCTATTCTCCAGGTGGACACGTTTACTCGTCCCCCTCGTGGTAGTCGCCGTCAACCCCTCCGGGTTGTGAAGATTACCTTTGATGGTAGGACCCTTCCACCCTCTGTCATTCTTGCTGGTGCCAGGTGCTCTGTCCAGGAGTACATTCCTTCTCCTCGGCTCTGCAACAAGTGCTGGGGGTTTGGGCATGGTGCCCTCCGCTGCTCCGGGACTGTCTCTCTCTGTCCTTTGTGTGGTGGCGACGGTCACTCTAAGTCGGAGTGCGCTTCTCCCCAGGCTCGTTGCCTCAACTGCGGTGAGGCCCATCCTACCTTCTCCCGTGCGTGTGTCCATTACAAGCTTGAGGCAGCCGTCCTCAACTTGAAGCACCGGGAGCGTTTATCTTTTCCTGAGGCGAGGCGCCAGGTTCGCCGGCTCCCGCCTTATGCTAATGTCTCTTATGCTCGCGGGTTGCGCTCTTCCTCTCCTCGTCCTTCCCGCCTTCCTCAGACTCACAACCGTTTCCGGGCTTTGGACCCTGATGCGCCCACTGCCCCCTCCTCTGTCCCTTTGGGTTCTCTCCCGAAGGATCCTCCTCCTGGTCCTCTGTCTGGGGTTCCCCTTCCTTCTACCCGGTCTGTCGTGTCTTCTGTGTCTTCTTCCTCGTCCCCCTCCGATCCTCCTTCCCATCCTCTTCCTCCATCTATCGGCTCTCCCCGCCGCCTGTCGGTGCGGGCGGATGTCCATCGCTCTCCTAACGGCCGTCGTGTGTGCTCTCGTTCGGCTTCTCCTGTTGAGACACTGGAATTCGTTGCCCGGTACGTAGTTGCTGGGACACCGGTCTCTTTAAGTCAGAAGCGTAAGCCTGGCTCCTCTCCTTCCTCTTCCCCGGCGGGTAAGAAGGCTTCGCTTTCTTCCTCAGCTCCTCCTTCTGGCTCTGTTGCTCCTTCCCCTCCCGTTTCAGTGCTTGCGCCCCCTGTTCCTGCTATGGAGGTTTCTTTGGCCCCTGCTTCCCTTTCGGTTGCTGCTCTTGCTGGGGTGCGCTCCTCTCTTTCTACTCCCCCTCTTCCTGCTGCTGTCCTTGACTGCTCCTCTCCGTTGTCTCCTCCTCCTCCTCCTCCTCCTCCTCCTCCTCCGGACCCTGCCCGCCCACCTCTGATCTGTTCTCCCGTTTCCTTCCCTCCGTCTTTGCTCAGTTTACCCATGCCCCCTAACCCTGACTTTGCTGACCCTGATCCCGACCCTGATATTCTTTAACGTGCTCTGTTGGTCTTTCGCCTTTGTTTCTTCCTTGTTCTCTGTTTTTGTCCTTTCTCTTCTCGTCGTTGTCCATTCTTCAATGGAACGTTCGAGGTTATTACGCCAATTTCCTCGAACTCCAACTTCTGGTTTCGCGGTTTTCGCCCCTTTGTGTCTGTCTCCAGGAGCCAATGCTTGGTGCTCGTCCTGGTCGTTTTCGTGGCTATTCCTTTCTCTCCCCCCCCCCCAGCCATTGCTGGGGCTTCTAATTCTTCTGCTCTCTTGATTCGGGCTGATGTTCCCTTTGTTCCTTTACTTTTTCCTTCGCCTCTCCATTGTTCTGCTGCTCGTATCTTTGTGGGGAAATGGTACACAGTTTGTTCCATTTATCTCCCCCCGAGTGTCCCGCTCTCTCTTCCTGATTTGAAACACCTCCTGGACTCCTTGCCGGAGCCTGTGCTCCTGCTGGGTGACTTCAATTGTCGTCATTCTCTTTGGGGTGACGTTCTGACGAATACCCGGGGTCGCCTCCTTGAGCCGTTTCTCCTCTCTTCTTCCCTGTCTCTTCTGAATTCTGGTGAGCCCACTCATTTGGACTCCCGGACTCGCACCCTTTCTTGTCTTGATCTTTCTCTCTGCTCTTCTTCTCTTTACTTAGATTTCACGTGGCAGGTTCTTGATGACCTCCATGGAAGTGATCATTTCCCCATCCTTGTTTCCTTTTTCTCTTTTCGCCCTTCCCTCTCTTTCCCTAGGTGGCAGTTTGCTAAGGCGGACTGGACCCTATTTTCCCTCAGTGCTACTCTCTCTGACCTCTCCCTTCTGCCCCTCTCTCGCGCTCTCCTCCTTTTTCATGACACTGTCTTCGACGCTGCCCTCCGCTCTATTCCTCGCTCTTCCTCTCGGGGTCCACGGAAGTGCGTTCCCTGGTGGAATGCGGACTGTGCTCGGGCTGTCCGCTGTAAGCGTGCAGCCTGGAAGAAGCACCGCCGTAGGCAGACGACCGATTCTTTTCTTTTCTTTCGGAAAGCGAGTGCGGTGGCCCGTAGGGCCATCCGTACGGCTAAACGTGAATGTTGGGCATCTTATGTCTCGACAATTACGTCCGAAACCCCTCTGGCCCAGATCTGGAAGCGTATCCGCAAGATAGCGGGTAAGTTCGTTCCCGATGTTTCACCGGTCCTTCACCTCCATGATACTCTGTGGCGGACCCGTTGCAGGTCGCTTCCGAACTGGGTTCCCACTTCATCTCATCTTCAGCTTCCCTATAATGATCCCTTCTCTCTCTCTGAACTTCGTTCTGCCCTGGCCCTCTGCGGTTCTACGGCGGCGGGCTCCGATGGTATTCATTATGAGATGCTTCGCCATCTCCCTCCGAGCACGTCTCAGTATTTACTGAGTCTGTATAATCGGATCTGGGAGTCGTCGTCAGTCCCTGAGGACTGGCTCGATGCCGTTGTCCTCCCTGTTCGCAAACCGGGGTCTCTGGCTACTTCCCCTAAGGACTTTCGCCCTATTGCTCTCACAAGTTGTGTCTGCAAACTCTTTGAACGTATGGTTAACGTTCGTCTGATGTGGTTCCTGGAACACCATCACCTCCTCTCCCCTTCTCAATTTGGTTTCCGCAAGTGCCGCATCACGACAGATGTCCTGGTGAACTTGGAGGTCTATATTCGTACTGCTTTTGCTGCGAAGACCTCCGTTGTTGCCGTCCTTTTTGACCTAGAAAAGGCTTACGACACCACTTGGCGTTATCATATCCTATCTCAACTTCATTCTTTTGGCCTTCGTGGTCATCTCCCTCTCTTTCTCCGCAGCTTCCTCTCTCGTCGTTCCTTTCGGGTGCGCCTTGGTACCGCTCTCTCTCCCTCTTTTCAGCAATACGAAGGTGTACCCCAGGGTAGTGTTCTGAGCACTACTCTTTTTCTGGTTGCCCTCAATGGTCTTCTTTCCTCTCTTCCTTCTGGTGTCTTCTCCGCTCTCTATGTCGATGATCTTACCCTTTGTTGTCAGGGGTGATGATTCGCCTCTCCTTCAACGCCGGCTTCAACTTGCAATTGATGCCGTGTCGTCTTGGGCCACAGGTCATGGCTTCAAGTTCTCTACTTCTAAGACTTGTGCCATGACTTTTACGCGGAAACGGGTTCTTCTTCGTCCCTCTTTGTCACTTTATGGTCGTCCCCTTGAATACAAAGATTCCGCGAAGCTTTTGGGGTTATTCCTTGACACTCGTTTGTCTTGGTCTCCCCATATCTCTTACCTCCGTGTTGAGTGCTCTAAGGCCCTTACCCTTCTTCGGGTCTTGTCCCATACTTCTTGGGGGGCAGATAGGCGCACTCTCCTTGCTTTACATTCCTCTCTCGTCCTGTCTAAGCTCGATTATGGTTGCCCTGCTTACTCGTCTGCTTCTCCTTCTACTCTTCGCCGTCTTGATGCTTTGCACCATACTGGGTTGCGCCTCAGTTCTGGAGCCTTTCGTTCGACTCCCATCCTTAGCTTGTATGTTGACACTGGCTTCCTGTCTCTCCAGGACCGCCGTGATCGCTACTGTCTTCGCTATCTTGCGCGGTCCTTGCAACATCCTTCCTCTCGCCTCTGTCGTGCTTTAACTTTTACCCCTCCTGCGGTTCCTGTTCCTCTTCACCTCCTCCCTCTTTCTGTCCGGTTATCTCGCCTACAGGATTCTCTTTCCGTTCGTATTTCTGATGTTTCTCCTCGTGTTGTTCCTTCTTTGCCCCCGTGGAGGGTCCCTCTTCCGCGGTTTTGTACATCCTTGACTCGTATCACTAAAGCTTTTACCCCTCCTACGGTTCTAAAACGCCTTTTCCTCGAGCACTTTTCTTCTCACTCCCGCTCCGTTTCTGTCTTCACCGATGGGTCTAAGTCAGCGGACGGTGTTGGCTACTCTGTTGTTTTTCCTGATCGCACTTATATGTGTCGCTTGCCTCCGGAGACTAGCATCTTTACAGCGGAACTTTATGCTATTCTCTATGCTCTTCGTCTCCTGCTTTCTCGTTGTCAGTCTTCCTTTGTGGTTGTTGTTGACTCTCGTAGTGCCCTCATGGCTCTCGGGTGCTTTAATCCAGTTCATCCAGTAGTTGTCGAGATCCAGCATTGGCTGTTTCTCGTTCACAGTAAATTTAAGTCGGTTAGAGTTTTGTTGGGTTCCCAGCCATATTGGCGTGTCTTTAAATGAGCGTGCGGATGCTGCCGCTAAGGAAGCTGTCCGCTCTTGTCCCATCTCTCGTAAAGGCATTCCGTATTCCGACTTTTACCCGGTTATCCATTCCTCAGTCCTTACCCGTTGGCAGGCTTCTTGGTTGTCTGTTACTGGTAACAAGCTACGTACTCTTAAATGTTGTGTTTCCTCGTGGCCGTCCTCCTTCCACCGTAACCGGCGGTGGGTAACAGCTCTGGCGAGGTTGCGTATTGGCCATACTCGCTTAACCCATGGTCACTTGATGGAGCGCCGCCCTGCTCCTTATTGTCCTAGTTGCATTGTCCCTCTTACGGTCGTGCATGTCCTTCTTGAATGTCCTGACTTCCAGGACGAGCGTGTGTCTTGCTTTCCGACCGCCCCTCGCGGTCACCTGTCCCTCGATAGAATTCTTGGTGACTCGGATACTTTTGATATCGTTCGCCTTATGCGTTTTTGTTCTCGTATTGGCATCCTTGGTGATATTTAGCGCCCTCTGATTATTTTGCGTATTTGATGGTGCTACATAGCCTTCCCAGTTTGGTGCCTTCTTTTGATAATTACTTACTTACTTAGGATATTCCAAGCTGGCAGGTCATTTTTACACACCCAGAGCAAGTGGCCAGCTCTCAGTCCCGTGGTGTTACTCACTCCCGTACAAGCCGAATGAAATCTAGTCTTACAGATATAACATTCAATTCCCGTTACCTTCGTCTTTAAGAAGTTGTTACAGTGGCCACAAATTTGTTTATTTACTCCCATATTGCCTTGTTTTGTTGTATATATCTATATATTTATAATATTATATGTATATTGTATATTTGTAACAATATATATGTAATATATATATATATATATATATATATATATATATATATATATATATATATATATATATATATATATATATAATGTTTAATATTTATAATATTAATATTAGTCTATTAGACTAATATTAGTCTCCGTGGTGTAGTGGTAAGACACTCGCCTGGCGTTCCGCGAGCGCTATGTCATGGGTTCGTATCCTGGCCGGGGAGGATCTACTGGGCGCAATTCCTTAACTGTAGACTCTGTTTAACGCAACAGTAAAATGTGTACTTGGATGAAAAAACGATTCTTCGCGGCAGGGGATCGTATTCCAGGGATCATAGGATTAAGGACTTGCCCGAAACGCTACGCGTACTAGTGGCTGTACAAGAATGTAACAACTCTTGTATATATCTCAAAAAAAAAAAAAAAAAAAAAAATATTATATGTATACCGTATATTTGTAATATTATGTATGTTATTTTGTTCAAACTTTATGGCAGGTACTTAGCGAGGCTGGTCCCCGGTCAGTACAGGTGACCTCTTGTTGGCCCAGGTTGATGTCACCAGTTTCCAGTTACCCGATTTATAACCGCTGATGCCGCCTCTTGCCACTATTTTATATTTCTAGTATTCTATATTTATAATATTCACTTCCAACTTATATGTTGTTGTGATACCCGTTCCACATCACTGTTCCACGAATCACCGTTCACTATTTTTTTGTTTTTTTTTCCTAATACACGCATGTACCCAAAGCCTCGTTCACTGGCTCACACGTGGTCTCCCGTTTATTCTCTATTTAACACAAAGTTCTATTGTTAATGACTATTTTCAATTTTCCAGCGGGTCACTATGCACTTTGTTATGTCTGTAATCAGTAATCCACGGCAGTAGTCCTATGAATCCCTGTTAATGTCACGATTTTAACGTAGCGCGCATGGTACGTCTACCCCCTCCCTCGACCTCGACACACACACTCGACACGCTCTGTATTTGGTAGTTGGCAGTGGACCCCATTCCCGTCCTACAGGTGGAAGTGGACCCCATACCCAAGCCTTTTAAGCAGTTGTGGGCCCAATCCATTCTACTGGTGGTAGTGGACCTCATACCAATCCTACAGTTTGTAGTCGACCATATACACATACCTACAACGCTAGGGAGCCCGTGGCCGAGCGGACAGCACGCTGGGCACGTGATCTTGTGGTCCCGGGTTCGATCCCGGGCGTCAGCGAGAAAAGATGGGCAGAGTTTCTTTCACCCTATGCCCCTGTTACCTAGCAGTAAATAGGTACCTGGGAGTTAGTCACCTGTCACGGGCTGCTTCCTGCTCAACCCCCGCAAGCACAACTAGGTGAATACATACATACATCCTGTTTGCAGTAGGGTACCCCATAGATATTTCAACACAACATTGTTTTCTGTCGGCGTTCCTACAATCCATTCTCTTCAGATTTTCAACGAGTAAACTATTGTATTTAATGTTGATTTGCGAAGCATTATTATTACATATAATAATTTATAGTGCGATAATGGACCCTATACTCATCTTATGAGCAGCAGAAGAGGCCATACCCATCCTCTGGGGGGTCGTGGACCACCAACCTGTGGGTGGTTGTGAACACCATACACATCCTGTGGGCGGTAAGTAAGTAAGTAATTATCAAAAGAAGGCACCAAACCGGGAAGGCTATGTAGCACCATCAAATACGCAAAATAATCAGAGGGCGCTAAATATCACCAAGGATGCCAATACGAGAACAAAAACGCATAAGGCGAACGATATCAAAAGTATCCGAGTCACCAAGAATTCTATCGAGGGACAGGTGACCGCGAGGGGCGATCGGAAAGCAAGACACACGCTCGTCCTGGAAGTCAGGACATTCAAGAAGGACATGCACGACCGTAAGAGGGACAATGCAACTAGGACAATAAGGAGCAGGGCGGCGCTCCATCAAGTGACCATGGGTTAAGCGAGTATGGCCAATACGCAACCTCGCCAGAGCTGTTTCCCACCGCCGGTTACGGTGGAAGGAGGACGGCCACGAGGAAACACAACATTTAAGAGTACGTAGCTTGTTACCAGTAACAGACAACCAAGAAGCCTGCCAACGGGTAAGGACTGAGGAATGGATAACCGGGTAAAAGTCGGAATACGGAATGCCTTTGCGAGAGATGGGACAAGAGCGGACAGCTTCCTTGGCAGCAGCATCCGCACGCTCATTTAAAGACACACCAATATGGCTGGGAACCCAACAAAACTCAACCGACTTAAATTTACTGTGAACGAGAAACAGCCAATGCTGGATCTCGACAACTACTGGATGAACCGGATTAAAGGACCCGAGAGCCATGAGGGCACTACGAGAGTCAACAACAACCACAAAGGAAGACTGACAACGAGAAAGCAGGAGACGGAGAGCATTGAGAATAGCATAAAGTTCCGCTGTAAAGATGCTAGTCTCCGGAGGCAAGCGACACATATAAGTGCGATCAGGAAAAACAACAGAGTAGCCAACACCGTCCGCTGACTTAGACCCATCGGTGAAGACAGAAACGGAGCGGGAGTGAGAAGAAAAGTGCTCGAGGAAAAGGCGTTTTAGAACCGTAGGAGGGGTAAAAGCTTTAGTGATACGGGTCAAGGATGTACAAAACCGCGGAAGAGGGACCCTCCACGGGGGCAAAGAAGGAACAACACGAGGAGAAACATCAGAAATACGAACGGAAAGAGAATCCTGTAGGCGAGATAACCGGACAGAAAGAGGGAGGTGGTGAAGAGGAACAGGAACCGCAGGAGGGGTAAAAGTTAAAGCACGACAGAGGCGAGAGGAAGGATGTTGCAAGGACCGCGCAAGATAGCGAAGACAGTAGCGATCACGGCGGTCCTGGAGAGACAGGAAGCCAGTGTCAACATACAAGCTAAGGATGGGAGTCGAACGAAAGGCACCAGAACTGAGACGCAACCCAGTATGGTGCAAAGCATCAAGACGGCGAAGAGTAGAAGGAGAAGCAGACGAGTAAGCAGGGCAACCATAATCGAGCTTAGACAGGACGAGAGAGGAATGTAAAGCAAGGAGAGTGCGCCTATCTGCCCCCCAAGAAGTATGGGACAAGACCCGAAGGAGGGTAAGGGCCTTAGAGCACTCAACACGGAGGTAAGAGATATGGGGAGACCAAGACAAACGAGTGTCAAGGAATAACCCCAAAAGCTTCGCAGAATCTTTGTATTCAAGGGGATGACCATAAAGTGACAAAGAGGGACGAAGAACAACCCGTTTCCGCGTAAAAGTCATGGCACAAGTCGTAGAAGTAAAGAACTTGAAGTAGAGAAGTAGAGAAGCCATGACCTGTGGCCCAAGACGACACGGCATCAATGGCAAGTTGAAGCCGGCGTTGAAGGAAAGGCGAATCATCACCCTGACAACAAAGGGTAAGATCATCGACATAGAGAGCGGAGAAGACACCAGAAGGAAGAGAGGAAAGAAGACCATTGAAGGCAACCAGAAAAAGAGTAGTGCTCAGAACACTACCCTGGGGCACACCTTCGTATTGCTGAAAAGAGGGAGAGAGAGCGGTACCAAGGCGCACCCGAAAGGAACGACGAGAGAGGAAGCTGCGGAGAAAGTGAGGGAGATGACCACGAAGGCCAAAAGAATGAAGTTGAGATAGGATATGATAACGCCAAGTGGTGTCGTAAGCCTTTTCTAGGTCAAAAAGGACGGCAACAACGGAGGTCTTCGCAGCAAAAGCAGTACGAATATAGACCTCCAAGTTCACCAGGACATCTGTCGTGCTGCGGCACTTGCGGAAACCAAATTGAGAAGGGGAGAGGAGGTGATGGTGTTCCAGGAACCACATCAGACGAACGTTAACCATACGTTCAAAGAGTTTGCAGACACAACTTGTGAGAGCAATAGGGCGAAAGTCCTTAGGGGAAGTAGCCAGAGACCCCGGTTTGCGAACAGGGAGGACAACGGCATCGAGCCAGTCCTCAGGGACTGACGACGACTCCCAGATCCGATTAAACAGACTCAGTAAATACTGAGACGTGCTCGGAGGGAGATGGCGAAGCATCTCATAATGAATACCATCGGAGCCCGCCGCCGTAGAACCGCAGAGGGCCAGGGCAGAACGAAGTTCAGAGAGAGAGAAGGGATCATTATAGGGAAGCTGAAGATGAGTGCAGAAATCTAAAGGACGAGACTCAAGGACAGGTTTACGAAGAAGGAAAGATTGGGGAAGATGAAGACCAGAGCTAACAGAAGAAAAGTGGGAACCCAGTTCTTAAGCGACCTGCAACGGGTCCGCCACAAGAGTATCATGGAGGTGAAGGACCGGTGAAACATCGGGAACGAACTTACCCGCTATCTTGCGGATACGCTTCCAGATCTGGGCCAGAGGGGTTTCGGACGTAATTGTTGAGACATAAGATACCCAACATTCACGTTTAGCCGTACGGATGGCCCTACGGGCCACCGCACTCGCTTTCCGAAAGAAAAGAAAAGAATCGGTCGTCTGCCTACGGCGGTGCCTCTTCCAGGCTGCACGCTTACAGCGGACAGCCCGAGCACAGTCCGCATTCCACCAGGGAACGCACTTCCGTGGACCCCGAGAGGAAGAGCGAAGAATAGAGCGGAGGGCAGCGTTGAAGACAGTGTCATGAAAAAGGAGGAGAGCGCGAGAGAGGGGCAGAAGGGAGAGGTCAGAGAGAGTAGCACTGAGGGAAAATAGGGTCCAGTCCGCCTTAGCAAACTGCCACCTAGGGAAAGAGAGGGAAGGGCGAAAAGAGAAAAAGGAAACAAGGATGGGGAAATGATCACTTCCATGGAGGTCATCAAGAACCTGCCATGTGAAATCTAAGTAAAGAGAAGAAGAGCAGAGAGAAAGATCAAGACAAGAAAGGGTGCGAGTTCGAGAGTCCAAATGAGTGGGCTCACCAGAATTCAGAAGAGACAGGGAAGAAGAGAGGAGAAACGGCTCAAGGAGGCGACCCCGGGTATTCGTCAGAACGTCACCCCAAAGAGAATGACGACAATTGAAGTCACCCAGCAGGAGCACAGGCTCCGGCAAGGAGTCCAGGAGGTGTTTCAAATCAGGAAGAGAGAGCGGGACACTCGGGGGGAGATAAATGGAACAAACTGTGTACCATTTCCCCACAAAGATACGAGCAGCAGAACAATGGAGAGGCGAAGGAAAAAGTAAAGGAACAAAGGGAACATCAGCCCGAATCAAGAGAGCAGAAGAATTAGAAGCCCCAGCAATGGCTGGGGGGGGGGGGGAGAGAAAGGAATAGCCACGAAAACGACCAGGACGAGCACCAAGCATTGGCTCCTGGAGACAGACACAAAGGGGCGAAAACCGCGAAATCAGAAGTTGGAGTTCGAGGAAATTGGCGTAATAACCTCGAACGTTCCATTGAAGAATGGACAACGACGAGAAGAGAAAGGACAAAAACAGAGAACAAGGAAGAAACAAAGGCGAAAGAGCAACAGAGCACGTTAAAGAATATCAGGGTCGGGATCAGGGTCAGCAAAGTCAGGGTTAGGGGGCATGGGTAAACTGAGCAAAGACGGAGGGAAGGAAACGGGAGAACAGATCAGAGGCGGGCGGGCAGGGTCCGGAGGAGGAGGAGGAGGAGGAGGAAGAGGAGGAGACAACGGAGAGGAGCAGTCAAGGACAGCAGCAGGAAGAGGGGGAGTAGAAAGAGGGGAGCGCACCCCAGCAAGAGCAGCAACCGAAAGGGAAGCAGGGGCCAATAAGAAACCTAAGAAATGAATGCTGTTTTAAACGCGAGGAAAGAGATTTACCTGTCTGGCCGATGTAAACACATGCACACTCATTACAAGGGATGGAATACACACAACCTGCTACAGACGAGGGCGAGTTCTTAATTAACATGGACTTAACTGTATTATCATTTTTGAACACACTAATCTAGTGTTTACATCGGCCAGACAGGTAAATCTCTTTCCTCGCGTTTAAAACAGCATTCATACGCTATTCGTACAGCCCAGCAATCCAGTGCATTGTATTTACATTCCAGTTTATGTAATCATTCTATCGACTTCACAGGGGCAAAATGTATTGTTAAAAGTAAGGATTTTGTTGAACGAAACGTGATCGAGTCTGCTCTGATCAAACATTGTAACAACAGCCTTAATGTGAGCCCCGGTATGTACAAGTTGGATCCCTATTTAAGCCTCAATATAGCACGTCAAAACAATATAGCAATCATTTAAACACGTATGGCACTTGGAGATATTAATAGGAGCTGCCTTGTATGGGCCAATAGGCCTTCTGCAGTTACCTTCTTTCTTATAATTCCTTTCCTCCACTTATTTTTGGTGGTCAGGTGATCTGCCCAGGCGGATATAAAGGTCTGATCAGCAATCTTATCTTCATTCTACTTTGCTCTGATAAAGGCGAATTAGCCGAAAACGCGTTAAGCATTTTCTATTTTTCATATGTGGTTATTCTGCATACTTGGATCAGTGTTTTTGTGATCATTGTTGCATATATATATATATATATATATATATATATATATATATATATATATATATATATATATATATATATATATATATATATATATATGTGTGTGTGTCGTACCTAGTAGCCAGAACGCACATCTCAGCCTACTATGCAAGGCCCGATTTGCCTAATAAGCCAAGTTTTCATGAATTAATGTTTTTTCGACTACCTAACCTAACATTTTCAGCTACCTAAACTAACCTATAAAGATAGGTTAGGTTCGGTCATATATCTATATTAATTTTAACTCCAATAAAAAAAGAATTGACCTCATACATAATGAAATGGATAGCTTTATCATTTCATAAGAAAAAAAATAGAGAAAATATATTAATTCATGAAAACTTGGCTTATTAGGCAAATCGGGCCTTGCATAGTAGGCTGAAAAGTGCGTTCTGGCTACTAGGTACGACATATATATACATATATATATATATATATATATATATATATATATATATATATATATATATATATATATATATATATATATATATATATATATATATATATATGTATGTATGTATGTATGTATGTATGTGTGTGTGTGTGTGTGTGTGTGTGTGTGTGTGTGTGTGTGTGTGTGTGTGTGTGTAATTACCTAAGTGTAGTTACAGGATGAGACCGTCTTCCCAGTACTCTGTCATATAACGCTTTGAAACTACTGACAGTCTTGGCCTCCACCACCTTCTCACCTAACTTGTTCCAACCGTCTACCACTATTTGCGAAAGTGAATTTTCTTATATTTCTTTAGCATTTGTGTTAAGCTAGTTTCAATCTATGACCTCCTGTTCTTGAAGTTCCAGGTCTCAGGAAATCTTCCCTGTCGATTTTATCAATTCCTGTTACTATTTTGTATGTAGTGATCATATCACCTCTTTCTTCTGTCTTTTAGTTTTGGCATATTTAATGCCTCTAACGTCTCCTCGTAGCTCTTGCCCTTCAGTTCTGGGAGCCACTTAGTAGCATGTCTTTGCACCTTTTCCAGTTTGTTGATGTGCTTCTTAAGATATGGGCCAACTTCTGTTGTTGGGCACCACACAACAGCTGCATATTCTTGCTTTGGCATAACAAAAGTCATGAACAATTTCTTTAGTATATCACCATCCATGTATTTAAACGCAATTCTAAAGTTAGAAAGCGTAGCATAGGCTCCTCGCACAATATTCTTTATGTGGTCCTCAGGTGATAGTTTTCTATCTAGAACCACCCCTAGATCTCTTTCTTTATCAGAATTCTTTAAAGATTTCTCACATAATGTATAGGTTGTGTGGGGTCTATGTTCTCCTGTTCCACATTCCATAACATGGCATTTATTAACATTAAATTCCATTTGCCAAGTGGTGCTCCATATACTTATTTTATCCAGGTTTTCTTGAAGAGCATGACAATCATCTAAATTTCTTATCCTTCCTATTATCTTAGCATCATCAGCAAATATGTTCATGTAATTCTGTATACCAACTGGTAGATCATTTATGTAGACAATAAACATCACTGGTGCAAGAACTGAACCCTGTGGCACTCCACTTGTGACATTTCTCCAGTCCGATACATTGCCT
>NC_091173.1:38875712-38988212 GCF_040958095.1 Procambarus clarkii
GGTTGACGGCGACTACCACGAGGGGGACGAGTAAACGTGTCCACCTGGAGAATAGAATGGCCCTGGGCAGCGAGGATATGTCGAATATCGTCGTGGCAGTCGCGCAGGTCCCGAACACCGGTCGCAACATGGGGCGGGAGCAAAATAGTGCCAACACTGGCATACAACTGAGCGTTCTTCGAGACCCGAACGGGGGTCTCGCCAAGGCAGGATAAGGCAGCCAAGCGGGAAGCAGCATCCTGAGAAGGAGCAGCAATGACACGTGTACCGAGACGAGTGGAGTTGAAAGTAATGGAGGCATCCACGGAATCAATGAGATGTCGATGGAGGGAGAAATCGTCAGGAGGCGCAGAATCAAGAGGGAGGAGATCAAAATATTTGGCCCACGAAGCGGGACCAAACAAGGCTTGATAGGTAGCAGAACTGGAAGGAATCGAGCGAGGGCGGCCGTGACGAGGACGGCGGTGAGAACCCCCAGAGAGAGAGGGGTTAAAAGGTGCAGTAGTTACAACCAGAGAAGGAGCCGCGCCAGGGGACGAGGTAGTCACCACTGGGGGATTGGGGCTCGACCCAACCACAGAGGAGGGAGGGGAGCCAGAGGAAGGAGTCAGAGAGGCCAAAGGAGGAGCAAGGTCGGGGCCCAATGCAGCGGAGGCTACAGAGCCTGGTCTTCCAATACGGACCGATTCGGGGGCTTGGTCGCCCACCCCACGAGCCTGAGAAGGTAAACCAGAAGAAGCCGAAGCAGGGGTTGTCATCTTGACGAAAAGAAGAATTCACTCACGAATGTGCCCCCACACCCACCAAGGAGCCACAATTAGAGGCAGGACACCCAACAAGAAGCTATCGCCGATCTTGTCGGGGCCTCCTAGGGATGCGTCGTGAGTATACGCCCCACAAACGCCACCTTAAGAAACCGACAGTCCGTCGAGATCGGGTTCAGTGACGAAGTGGGGATTGACAATAAAAGGTTCCCCTCGCTCTCGACGTCGGGTACTGCAGTTCTACGGGTGCAAGAGTATGCCTCCTCAAGCACCCGGGCGTCAAAGTAGAAGAAGTCCAAGGGAAGAACCAGAACGAGCAAAAGGTCGGCAGGAAACGGCAAGCAGATAGGAGAAGAGGGGGGAGAAAAACGAAACAGAAGGAAAAGGAAAAGATGCCCAGCAGAATTGGAGAGGACGGCAGCAGGAGCACAAGGCTAGAAAAGGACAGAGGACTGTCCCAAGGAGCATCACACTCCGGCAGCCGCCCACTAAGCCCCCACACGGCGACAACGAGCTGAGCGGGGAGGGGGCTGTGGGCGGTAGTGGAACATATACCCATCATGTGGATGATAGTAGTCACCAAACCCTTCCTGTGGATGACAGTGGATCCCGTACCCATCCTGTCGATGATAGTGCTCAATAAACCAATCCTATAGTGGTCTCAAAACCCATTCCTGTGGGTGGTAGCGGACCCCATACCTATCCTTTGGATAATAGTGGACCCCATATCCACCCTGTGGGCGGAAGTGGACCCAATACCCATCCAGTGGATGACAAAGAGTAATGCTAACCGAGAATGAATCTGAATGGAAAAACGGTAAGTGAGATACAACAGGAGGTTCCTTTTAATGCAGAACCATCTTGCCGGATGGGCCCGATGGAGACTTGCCTGGTGTCCCCACGAGCATAGGGAGCCCCACAAGAATAGGACATGCAAACACACCTATTTAATATAACCCTACATCCTGGTGTGACACTGAATAATAAGTATTAAAGATATATATATTTCCATGGTGAATAACTCTTTCAACAGATATGAAACGTAATGTTTTGAGTGGAACGTAATTTTTTCATAATGTGCAATCATATCTTGAGAGGATTTCGCGGCTTAGTGTCCCCGCGGCCCGGTCCTCGACCAGGCTTCCATCCCCCAATAAAGCAGCCCGTGACAGCGGACTGACTCCCAGGTACCTATTTACTGCTAGGTAACAGGAGCATCAGGGTAAAAGAAACTTTGCCCATTGTTTCTCGCCGGCGCCCGGGATCGAACCCGGGACCAGAGGACCACGCGTCCAGTGTTCTGTCCACTCACCCACCGGCTCCTGTAAAGGAAAGCTTATGTGTAGCTTACTGGCGGGAATAGTGGTCCCCACCGTAAAGGTGTGGTCTTAGTAAAGGTAATCTTATGTGTAACTTACAAAGTATTATTTTCTTTTTTTAAAGTTGTGTATTGGTCAAAAGTTTATCATGTCCATACATGCTGCTCTAAAGCATGTTGTTAATGTTTTAACGCCAGTTTTGTTAAGTGCCAATATAATATAGATTTTTAATATTATCGATCATTTACTTTTTATTTCTGTGAGAGGTTGTCGTAGGGGCCCAAGCACACTGGTTTGCCCAGGGGCCCATAATGCTTTAAGACGCAATGTTTTGGGCCTAACCATTTTTGCCTCAAACATCAGTGACAGAGATGAGAATATTATTAACCACAGCATGTTAAACCTGTGTAAGACCTGTATTACCTGCAGCCACATGCCATAGATATCGATATCTCAGTGTAATTCTGACAATTACAATGTCACACTATCTAATGGATGTTTTATGCTGGCCGGATATATAATTCTCTGTTCTAAAGATATCATAGCTCTTTACACTCGTGCTATCTGGCCATTGAGTGTCAGTAACTACTCTTCTGTCATCCCAATTTCTTAAAATATTGCGGCTTTTACAGCAGAGCGTGGAATGCCGATATCCCATTTAACTTCAGGCTTATCACATACAGTTTTAGTTGATCTACCACTTGAGCACATCTATGACAGGTGAGTACTCCTCCTGTGTATGATGGTATTCATACAAGTGAGACTGAAACCCTTGCTCTGTATTTGGTAGTTGACGAAAGACCTACAGTTGGTAGTGGCCCCCCCCCACCCTATTCCCATCCTACAGGTGGAAGTGGACCCCATACCCATCCTTTGAGCAGTTGTGGACCCAAACCATCCTACTGGTGGTATGGAATCCTTACCCTCCCAACAGGTAGTAATGGACCCAATACCCATCATACAATTGGTAGTCGACCCCATACATACATGCATACATACATACATACATACATACATACATACATACATACATACATACATACATACATACATACATACATACATACATGTTCAAGTCCGTACAAGACATGATGGACTATGTCACCCAAAAATGTCAGGAGGCTGTAAGCAGGTTTGTCCCAGCCCAACAGGAAAAAAACAGAGAAGCAAAGGAAGAATCCGTGGTTTAATAGGGAATGTATGAAAGCAAAGGAGCTGAACAAAAGGGCATGGAGGAACTTCCGTAATAACAGAACACCAGAAAGTAGAGAGAGATACCAGAGAACCAGGAACGAGTATGTCAGTGTGAGAAGAGCAGCTGAGAAAAGGTATGAAAATGATATAGCTAATAAAGCCAAGACCGAACCAAAGCTACTACACAGTCACATCAGGAGGAAGACAACAGTGAAGGAACAGGTGATGAAACTTAGGGTGGGCGAGGACAGGTACACAGAGAATGACAAAGAGGTGTGTGAACAACTCAACAAAAGGTTCCAGGAGGTCTTTACAATAGAACAGGGAGAAGTCACGGCGGTAGGAGAGGTGGCAGCAAACCAGGTGACCTTGGAAAGGTTCGAAATTACAAGAGATGAGGGCAAGAAGCACCTATTGGAGCTGGATGTGAGAAAAGCTGTTGAGCCGGATGGAATCTCACCATGGGTATTGAAAGAGTGTGCAGGAGCACTTTGCTTGCCACTCTCCATAGTGTATAGTAGGTCACTGGAAACGGGAGACCTACCAGAAGTATGGAAGACTGCTAATGTAGTACCAATATTTAAAAAGGGTGACAGACAAGAGGCACTCCAGTGGATAAGGGAGTACCTAAGCAATAGGAAGCAGAGAGTTATAGTGAGGGGTGAGACCTCAGAATGGCGTGAAGTCACCAGTGGAGTCCCACAGGGCTCTGTGCTTGGACCTATCCTGTTTCTGATATACGTAAATGATCTCCCAGAGGGTATAGACTCATTGCTCTCAATGTTTGCTGACGACGCCAAAATTATTAGAAGGGTTAAGACAGAGGAGGACAGCTTGAAGCTTCAAGAAGACCTGGACAAGCTGCAGGAATGGTCGAACAAATGGCTGTTAGAGTTTAACTCAAGCAAATGTAATGTAATGAAGATAGGGGTAGGAAGCAGGAGACCAGATACAAGGTATCACTTGGGAGATGAAATACTTCAAGAGTCAGAGAGAGAGAAAGACCTGGGGGTTGATATCACGCCAGACCTGTCCCCTGAAGCTCATATCAAGAGGATAACATCAGCAGCATATGCCAGGTTGGCTAACATAAGAACGGCCTTTAGAAACTTGTGTAAGGAATCTTTCAGAACATTATATACCACATATGTCAGATCAATCCTGGAGTATGCGGCTCCAGCATGGAGTTCATATCTAGTCAAGCATAAGACTAAACGGGAAAAGGTTCAAAGGTTTGCCACCAGACTAGTACCCGAGCTGAGAGGTATGAGCTACGAGGAGAGACTACGGGAATTGAACCTCACTTCGTTGGAAGACAGAAGAGTTAGGGGGGACATGATCACCACATTCAAGATTCTGAAGGGAATCGACAGGGTTGATAAAGACAGGCTATTTAACACAAGGGGCACACGCACTTGAGGACACAGGTGGAAACTGAGTGCCCAAATGAGCCACAGAGATATTAGAAAGAACTTTTTTAGTGTCAGAGTGGTTGACAAATGGAATGCATTAGGAAGTAATGTGGTGGAGGCTGACTCCATACACAGTTTCAAGTGTAGATGTGATAGAGCCCAGTAGGCTCAGGAACCTGTACACCTGTTGATTGACGGTTGTGAGGCGGGACCAAAGAGCCAGTGCTCAACCCCCGCAAGCACAACTAGGTGAGTACTTACATACATACATACATCCTATATCCATCCAGTTTGCAGTAGTGTACCCCATAGACATTCCAGGTAACACTATTTTCTGTCGACGTTCCTAAAATCCATTCTCTTTAGATTTTCAAAGCGCAAATTATTGTATAAAATGTTGATTTACGAAGCACTATTATTATGTGTAATCATTTATTGTGCTTATTATAATTAACTGAGAACTACCAAAGTTTCTCAAAACAAAACTACGAGCCTTCAATAGGATGTAGCTGATCCTTGATATTCGAGTAGCATGGACAATAGTAAGTAAATTTCCCAATACAAGTGGGACTGAAAAATACAATAATCAATAAAATTGAACCAATCACGACTATTCCACTGTCTAGGGCGATGGACGGGTACTATGGAACATATGTGTACTATGACATGGTACGTGAGGAAGGGTTGGTGCATGGACAAAAAATATAACTGGAAATCTACCACATAGATACTAAACACATTAGCAACATACGGACGATAACCATTTATTCACATATGTGCTGTGTTATAGCGAGAACGGGTTGCACAGTCACATATTCTACCACAGGACCACTGTTACATACTGTACCATTGGACCACAGCCACATACTCACCACTGTACTCCATCCACATACTCCTCCACTGTACCACAGCCACATACTCTACCATTGGACCACAGCCACATACTCTACCACTGGAAAACAGCTGCGTACTCTACCACTGTACCACAGCCGCATACTCTACCACTGGACCACAGTCGCATTCTCTACCACAGTTTCACATCCACATACTCTGCCACTGTATTCCATCTACATACTCTACCATTGGACCACAGCCACATACTCTACCACTAGAAAACAGCTGCGTACTCTACCATTGTACCACAACCACATACTCTACCACTGAAAAACAGCCGCGTACTCTACCACAGTTCCACAGCAACATGCTATACCACTTGGCCACAGTTACGTTCTCAACCACTTTACCACAGCCGCATACTCAACCACTGGACCAAGGCCACATAATCTACCACTGGTTCACAGGCACATTCTCGACCACTCGACCACAGCCACATAATCTACCACTTTACCACTGCCCCACAGCCACATACTCTACCACTGACCCACAGCCACATACTCTACCACTGCCCCACAGCCACATACTCTACCACTGCCCCACAGCCACATACTCTACCACTGGACCATAGCCACATATCTTGAGGTTATCTTGAGATGATTTCGGGGCATTAGTGTCCCCGCGGCTCGGTCCTCGACCAGGCCTCTACCCCTAGGAAGCAGCCCGTGACAGCTGACTAACACCCAGATACCTATTTTACTGCTAGGTAACAGGGGCAGAGGGTGAAAGAAACTCTGCCCATTATTTCTCGCCGGTGCCCGGGATCGAACCCAGGACCACAGGTCCAGTGTGCTGTCCGCTCGGCCGACCGGCTCCCAACATACAATACCTCTGGACTATTGCCGGTTAATATACAACGCTACCACAACCAAATACTCTACCACGGTACAACAGCCACATACTCTACCATTGAACCATAGCCATATTCTCTACCACTGGATCATAGCCTCATACGCTACCACTGGACTAAAGCTACATACTCTATCTCTGAACCACAGCAACATAATCTAACACTGGACCAAGGCACCATACTCTACTTCTTGACCACAGCCACATACTGTACCACTGGACCACAGCCACATACTGTACCACTGGACCACAGCCACATACTGTACCACTGGACCACAGCCACATACTGTACCACTGGACCACAGCCACATACTGTACCACTGGACCACAGCCACATACTGTACCACTGGACCACAGCCACATACTCTACTTCTTGACCACAGCCACATACTGTACCACTGGACCACAGCCACATACTGTACCACTGGACCACAGCCACATACTGTACCACTGGACCACAGCCACATACTGTACCACTGGACCACAGCCACATACTCTACTTCTTGACCACAGCCACATACTGTACCACTGGACCACAGCCACATACTGTACCACTGGACCACAGCCACATACTGTACCACTGGACCACAGCCACATACTGTACCACTGGACCACAGCCACATACTGTACCACTGGACCACAGCCACATACTGTACCACTGGACCACAGCCACATACTGTACCACTGGACCACAGCCACATACTGTACCACTGGACCACAGCCACATACTGTACCACTGGACCACAGCCACATACTGTACCACTGGACCACAGCCACATACTGTACCACTGGACCACAGCCACATACTGTACCACTGGACCACAGTCAATATCTATACCATAGCAACAAGTTATTGGGATGGCAGTCTATGAGGGATTTTTTTTCTGCCGTTTAAGGTGTCGGGTTTCCTAATATATTTCCCAGTTTTGTGATAAGGAGTTAAAGGTTTCTTATTTCAAAAATTGAAAATAATTACAAAGTTAATAGAAGTTGCTGAGTGGAAAAAATTTAGGGGGCAAAGTCCACTCCCGTCTTAATGAAAATAAACTCTATGGAAAATTTAATTTTTTTTTGGCAAAATCACTCATTTGGAGTTAAAGAGTTCTTATGGGGAAAATTCAGACCAAAAACCACTCATCGGCCGGTCGGCCGAGCGGACAGCACGCTGGACTTGTGATCCTGTGGTCCTGGGTTCGATCCCAGGCGCCGGCGAGAAACATTGGGCAGAGTTTCTTTCACCCTATGCCCCTGTTACCTAGCAGTAAAATAGGTACCTGGGTGTTAGTCAGCTGTCACGGGCTGCTTCCTGGGGGTGGAGGCCTGGTCGAGGACCGGGCCGCGGGGACACTAAAAGCCCCGAAATCATCTCAAGATAACCTCAAGAAGATACGTTCTTAAAGAGTTCCTATGGAGGAAATTCAAACATTTTCAGAGTTCAGTTTTATGAAAATATTTCAGAGTTAATATAATCATAGAAGTTTATTTACGAGTTTAAATCCGAAATTTGTAAAAAAAAAAAAAAGTCCATTTTCAGGAAATATTGTCATAGAAGTTTTGTTATGGAAAATAGACATCTTAGCAGTAAGTTTTAGTTTTTATTCCACGTTTCATATTTACAGCTATTTTACCTTAAAAAGACCGAAAATTTGTCAGAGACCACTTGAAGACCGAAATTGACTGGAATTTGACAGAGACCATTTCAGACTGATTTTCACCAAGAGTCCGTTTGATGACTGAAATATGACAGAGACCATTTTTAGACCAAAAATAGTCAGAGACCAGTTGAGGACCGAAATATAACAGATCATTAAAAGGCCGAAATAATTTCAGAGACCATTTAAGATCTATAATTTGTCAGAGACCAAAAATATGACAGACCAGTTTAAGCCCAAAATTTGACAGAGTCCAATTTGAGACCAAAATTTGACAGATTCCACTTGAAGACCGAAATTAATCAGAGTCCGCTTTAAGCCCAAAATTACCCACAGTTCACTTTGAGACCAAATTTTGACACAGTCCAGTTGTAGACCAAAATTTATCAACGCTTGCATTTGTTAGTACAGTTTCGCTACTAATAGTACAATTTTAGCCCAATTTTAAGCAGTCATAAATCAGATGGAGTACAATAAATCAAAATAATTACCAAACTTTAGCTCATATCCCTTCCTTAGTTCCCTTTCATAGATTTAATACTAACAGTTCAATCCCCATGAAATTTAAACACACTTGTATTTCGTACATAGTAAAGCAAATGAAAACAGTTAACGAACTCCAACTCCTGTCCCCGCCCAACTCCTTCTCGTATCTTCGTTAATACATGAACAATTTCTCTGAAATTTAACACCGCTGTATTTTAGACGTTGTGCAATAAATACAAACAATTACCGAGCTCCAGGTCCTATAATAAGTATTATTATTAATACCATTATTCTATTATATTATTATTATTATAATATATATTATGGTATATATCCTATACTATTATAATATTATACTAATATTATAATATTATTATAATTAATATTATTATCCACCTTAACCCTTCTCATATCACAGTTAATACCTTTAAAAAAAATCCTGAAACTTTAAGCAAACATATTTCTAACTGAGAAGGTAAAGAAAATAGAGTTACCAAATTCTAGTTCTTGTCCCCTGCCTTAGTTCATATGTACAAAGTCCTTATCATCAGTCCAAATCTCATGAGATTCTAAAACTCAACTACATTTCAGACCACTGTAAAATAAATCAAAACTAAATTACCGAACTCCAACTCTTGTCCTCCACTATAGTTCAATGTTCATCAAAATTAAATCAGATCAAGATACTCCCCAGTCTATCACCTTATGAAAGTAAACATCCTGATCTTTAATACCCTTTGTTTTCTCAGCAATGTCATTCATACGGCAATAAAAATCTTCCAGTCATATCGCACCCTACCATCAATATCCTTTGTTTACTCAGCTATGTAATAATCACACAGTCGAATCACACCTTACCTTTTCCCTCCCTTACCTTCCCATCCCTTTCCTCCCCCACCCCTTACTTTCCCCCTCTCTTACCATCCCCAACTCAGTTTCGCCCTTATCTCCCCCACATTTCTTACCTTCCCCCCTTATCTTCCCATACCTTACCTCCCTCTACTCGCCCTTCATCTCTCCATCAACTCCTAAGACCCCCCCCCCCCTTTCATCTTCCCCATTCCCCAACTTTCCCCAAGGTTAAGTGGGATCTTGGATTTGGGTAAAAATATATTAAAAGAAGAAACAAAACTGCATCTGAAAGGTTAGGATAAGGATAATATATTCAACAAATACGTTCAATTACCATAAACAAATAAACTATATTTCAAAGGTTAGGTTAAACGTCAAAGAATAGGAACAAATTATATCCAACCCAATACATACTCCAAGATCAAGAGAGGTTAGGTTAAGGGGTGAAAAATATGAGAGCATATAAGCTAAGTTAGTAAGGGTAGGATAGGTTAGGTAAGGTATGTTATGTTAAGTTAGGTTAGTTGGAGTAAGTTTCTTTATATTAGGATAGGTTAGGTAAGTTTTGTTAAGTTAGTAAGGATGGGATAGGTGAGGTTAAGTAAGTTTAGGTAACTTAAGTTACGTTAGGTTAGGTAAGGGAAGTTAGGTTACGTAAGGGAAGTTAGGTTAGGTAAGATATGTTAAGTTAGGTTACGTAAGGGAAGTTACATTAAGTTAGGTTAGGTAAGTTAGGTTTAGTTAGGTTATGTAACCAGGTTAGGTTAGGTTATGTAAGATTTGGCTGTGGTCCAAAGGTAGAGTATGTGGCTGTGGCCCAGATGTAGAGTATGTGGCTGTTGCCCAGAGGTAGAGTGTCCAGTGGTATAGTATGTGGCTTTGACCCAGTGGTAGAGTATGTGGCTCTGGTCCAGTTGTAGAGTATGTGGCTTTGGTCCAGAGGTAGAGTATAAGGCTGTGGTCCATTGGTAGAGTATGTGGCTGTTGTCCAGTGGAAGAGTATGAGGCTGTGGCCCAGTGGTAGAATATGTGGCTGTGGGTCAGAGGTAGAGAATGTGACTGTGGCCCAGTGGTAGAGTATGAGGCCGAGGCCCAGCATAGGAGTATGTTGCTGTGAGGCTGTGGTAGAGTAAGTGGCTGTGGCCCAGAGGTAGAGTGTCCTGTGGTAGAGTATGTGGCCCAGTGATAGAGTATGTGGCTCTTGTCCAGTTGTAATGTTTGCAGCTATGGTCCAGAGGTAGAATATGTGGCTGTTGTCCAGTGATAGAGTATGTGGCCGTGGTCCAGTGGTAGAGTATGTGGCTCTGGTTCAGTAGAAGGGTATGTGGCTGTGGTCTATTGGTAGAGAATGCGGCTCTGGTCCTGTCGTAGAGTATGTGGTTTTGGTTCAGTTCTAGAGTATGCAATTGTGGTCCAGTGGTAGAATATGTTGCTGAGGTCCAGTGGTAGAGTATTAGATCAGTGGCCCAGAGGAAGAGTATGTGACTGTGGTCCAGTGGTAAAGTACGTGGCTGTGGTATAGTGGTAGAATATGCGGCTTTGGTCCACTTGTAGAGTATGTGGCTGTGGTCCAGTGGTAGACTATGTGGCTGTGGTCCTGTGGTAGAGTATGTAGCTCTGGTCCAGTGGTAGAGTATGTGGCTGTGGTCCAGGGGTAGAGTATGTGGCTCTGGTCCATTGGTAGAGTATGTGGCTGTGGTCCTGTGGTAGAGTATGTGGCTGTGGTCCTGTGGTAGAGTATGTGGCTGTGGTCCAGGGGTAGAATATATGTCTATGATCCAGTGGTAGATTATGTGGCTGTGGCCAATTGGTAGAGTATGTAGCTGTGGGCCAGTGGAAGATTATGTGGCTGTCGTCCAGTGGTAGAGTATGTGGCTGTGGTCCAGTGGAAGAGTGTGTGGCTCTGGTTCAGTTGTAGAATATGTGGCTGTGGTCCAATGGAAGAGTATGTGGCTGAGGGACAGAGGAAGATTATGTTGCTGTGGTCTAGTGGTAGAGTATGTGGCTTAGGGCCAGAGGAAGATTATGTGGCTGAGGTTCAGCGGTAGAGTATATGGCTTTGGTTCAGTGATAGAGTATGTGGCGGGGATCCAGTGGACGAGTATGAGGCTGTGGTCCAGCGCAAGAGTATGTGGGTCTGGTCCAGTTGTAGAGTATGTGGCTGCGGTCCAGAGGTAAAGTATGTGGCTGTTGTCCGGTGGTAGAGAATGTGGCTGCGGTCCAGAGGTAGAGTATGAGGCTGTGGTCCTGTGGTAGAGTATGTGGTTCTGGGTCAGTTGTAGAGAATGTGGCTGTGGTCAGAGTAGTTAGTAAATGGAATGCATTAGGCAGTGAAGTGGTGGAGGCTGACTCCATAAGCAGTTTCAAATGTAGATATGACAGAGCCCAGTAGGCTCAGGAATCTGTACACCAGTTGATTGACGGTTGAGAGGCGGGACCAAAGAGACAAAGCTCAACCCCCGCAAGCACAAATAGGTGAGTACAGTGAAGAACACGGCACAGAGTGACAAACACGGCACATTGTTACGAACACAGCACAAGTTTTATTTTTATTTATATATACAAGAATTATTACATTCTTCATTCTTGTACAGCCACTAGTACGCGTAGCGTTTCGGGCAAGTCCTTAATCCTACGGTCCCTGGAATACGATCCCTGCGAAGAATCGTTTAACAACCAAGTACCCATTTTACTGTTGAGTTAAACAGAGGCTACAGTTAAGGATTTGCGCCCAGTAAATCCTCCCCGGCCAGGATACGAACCCAGGACAAAGTGCTCGCGGAACGCCAGGCGAGCGTCTTACCACTATGCCACGGAGACTGTGGGTAACATGGGAACGACACACAGTGATATAAGCATTGTATTTAGTGACAAAAACCCGATGTGTAGTGATATGAACACAGCATAAGAGTAACATAATCACAGCATTCAGTGACATAACCACAGCATAGAGTGACACTGTGGAGAAATGCCCGACAGACCACTGGAACATTATCTAACACAGTGCACAGTTACAAACCCATTAAGATTTCAACTTAGATTCAACAGACCAGAAGAAGGTGTTAAACACATATGGCAAAATCTTACTGAAGCGACCATACGGGTCATAAATACTCATACTCCGCCCAAGTAAAACAGAAACAAGCAACACTTAGTGGGCCAGCCAGAGGTTTAGGGACCACGCAGAAATATCCCTGCAAAAAAAAAAAGTATAGAGTGACATAAGCATGGCATATAGTGACAAACACAACACGGAGGTAAACACGGCATGATGTGACCAAAATATGACAGTATATTTGCCTTGCCATACCTCTGCCATACCAGAGTGGTATGACATAAACACGACACGAAGTGAGAACACGGTACCTAGTGATCTCACACAGTAACTAAATAATGTCAATACGACACAATAATGTCACACAATAACTAAATGTGTGGTGTATGTGAAACTCACGTTCACAGTCGAGTGTAATGTTGTGCTACCACACAGCTAAACACGCATACACCGTCAGGTGTCGAGGTCTCCACCTATACCTGTGTCAGGTATGAGAAGGTGAGAACTGCACCGAGTTACAAACATGGTATAGTGACGTAAACACAGCAGCGAGTGAAGTTACCGGGAGGAAGTGTTTTCACAGCACTGTGAGATATTATTACACACGGGGTGGCATGAACACAGCACTGTGAGATATTATTACACACGGGGTGGCATCAACACAGCACTGTGAGATATTATTACACACGGGGTGACATCAACACAGCACTGTGAGATATTATTACACACGGGGTGGCATCAACACATCACTGTGAGATATTATTACACACGGGGTGGCATCAACACAGCACTGTGAGATATTATTACACACGGGGTGGCATCAACACATCACTGTGAGATATTATTACACACGGGGTGGCATCAACACAGCACTGTGAGATATTATTACACACGGGGTGGCATCAACACAGCACTGTGAGATATTATTACACACGGGGTGGCATCAACACATCACTGTGAGATATTATTACACACGGGGTGGCATCAACACAGTACTGTGAGATATTATTACACACGGGGTGGCATCAACACAGCACTGTGAGATATTATTACACACGGGGTGGCATCAACACAGCACTGTGAGATATTATTACACACGGGGTGGCATCAACACAGCACTGTGAGATATTATTACACATGGAAAAAAAACGGAAAAACGTAACATAAACAGTGCAGAGAATGGCATTAACTCCGCACAGAGACATAAACAAGAAACAGAGTGACAAACACGACACGGAGTGACACAAACATGGCACTGTGTGACATAAACTTTACACTGTGTGACATACACATTTTTTTTTTTTGAGATATATACAAGAGTTGTTACATTCCTGTACAGCCACTAGTACGCGTAGCGTTTCGGGCAGGTCCCTGGAATACGATCCCCGCCGCGAAGAATCGTTTAACAACCAAGTACACATTTTACTGTTGAGTTAAACTGAGGCTTCAGTTAAGGATTTGCGCCCAGTAAATCCTCCCCGGCCAGGATAAGAACCCATGAAAAAGCGCTCGCGAAACGCCAGGCGAGTGTCGTACCACTACACCACGGAGACTGGTAAAGACACACAGCACATGGTACTCTGTGACATAAACATGGTACTGTGTGACATAAACATGGTACTGTGAGATATAAACATGGTACTGTGTGACATAAACATGGTACTGTGAGATATAAACATGGCACTGTGAAATATAAACATGGCACTGTGAGATATAAACATGGCACTGTGAGACATAAACATGGCACTGTGAGACATAAACGTGGCACTGTGAGATATAAACATTGCACTGTGTGACATAAACATGGCACTGTGTGACATAAACATGGCACTGTGTGAAATAAACATGGCACTGTGAGATATAAACATGGCACTGTGTGACAAAACCATGGCACTGTGTGACATAAACATGGCACTGTGTGACATAAACATGGCACTGTGTGACATAACCATGGCACTGTGTGACATAAACATGGCACTGTGTGACATAAACATGGCACTGTGTGACATAAACATGGCACTGTGTGAAGTAAACATGACACTGTGTGACATAAACATGGCACTGTGTGAAGTAAACATGGCACTGTGTGACATAAACATGGCACTGTGAGACATAAACATGGATCTTTGTGACATAAACATGGCACTGTGAGACAAAAACATAGCACTGTGAGACATAAACATGGCACTGCGTGAAGTAAACATGGCACTGTGTGACATAAACATGGCACTGTGAGACATAAACATAGCACTGTGTGAAGTAAACATGGCACTGTGTGAAGTAAACATGGCACTGTGTGACATAAACATGGCACTGTGTGACATAAACATGGCACTGTGAGACGAAAACATGGCACTATAAGACATAAACATGGCACTGTGAAACATAAACATGGCACTGAGCGACATAAATATGGCACTGAGTGACGTAAACATGGCACTGTGTGACATAAACATGATACTGTGTGACACAGACATGGCACTGTCTGAGATACATATGGCACTGTGTGACATACGCATGGCACTGTGTGACATAAACATGGCATTGTGTGACATAAACATGGCACTGTGTGACGTAAACATGACACTGTGTGACGTAAACATGACACTGTGTGACACAAACATGGCACTGTGTGATATAAACATGGCACTGTGTGACATAAACATAGCACTGTGTGACATAAACATGGCACTGTGTGAAGTAAACATGACACTGTGTGACATAAACATGGCACTGTGTGACGTAAACATGACACTGTGTGACATAAACATGGCACTGTGTGAAGTAAACATGGCACTGTGTGACATAAACATGGCACTGTGAGACATAAACATGGATCTTTGTGACATAAACATGGCACTGTGAGACAAAAACATAGCACTGTGAGACATAAACATGGCACTGCGTGAAGTAAACATGGCACTGTGTGACATAAACATGGCACTGTGAGACATAAACATAGCACTGTGTGAAGTAAACATGGCACTGTGTGAAGTAAACATGGCACTGTGTGACATAAACATGGCACTGTGTGACATAAACATGGCACTGTGAGACGAAAACATGGCACTATAAGACATAAACATGGCACTGTGAAACATAAACATGGCACTGAGCGACATAAATATGGCACTGAGTGACGTAAACATGGCACTGTGTGACATAAACATGATACTGTGTGACACAGACATGGCACTGTCTGACATACATATGGCACTGTGTGACATACGCATGGCACTGTGTGACATAAACATGGCATTGTGTGACATAAACATGGCACTGTGTGACGTAAACATGACACTGTGTGACGTAAACATGACACTGTGTGACACAAACATGGCACTGTGTGACATAAACATGGCACTGTGTGACATAAACATGGCACTGTGTGACGTAAACATGACACTGTGTGACACAAACATGGCACTGTGTGACATAAACATGGCACTGTGTGACGTAAACATGACACTGTGTGACACAAACATGGCACTGTGTGACATAAACATGACACTGTGTGACATAAACATGGCACTGTGTGAAGAAAACATGGCACTGTGTGACATAAACATTGCACTGTTTGACATAAACATGGCACTGTGTGAAGTAAACATGGCACTGTGTGAAGTAAACATGGCACTGTTTGAAGTAAACATAGCACTGTGTGAAGTAAACATGGCATTGTGTGACATAAACATAGCACTGTGTGAAGTAAACATGGCACTGTGTGACATAAACATGGCACTGTGTGACATAAACATGGCATTGTGTGACGTAAATATTGCACTGTGTGAATTAAACATGGCACTGTGTGAAGTAAACATGGTACTGTGTGAAGTAAACATGGCACTGTGTGAAGTAAACATGGCACTGTGTGACATAAACATGGCACTGTGTGAAGTAAACATGGCACGTGTGAATTAAACATGGCACTGTGTGACATAAACATGGCACTGTGTGACGTAAACATGGCACTGTGTGAATTAAACATGGCACTGTGTGACATAAACATGACAGTGTGTGACGTAAACATGACACTGTGTGACATAAACATGGCACTGTGTGACATAAACATGGCACTGTGAGACATAAACATGCACTGTGTGAAGTAAACATGGCATGTGTGACATAAACATGCACTGTGTGAAGTAAACATGGCACTGTGTGACATAAACATAGCACTGTGTAACATAAACATGGCACTGTGTGACATACGCATGGCACTGTGAGACATAAACATGGCACTGTGTGACGTAAACATGGCACTGTGTGACATAAACATAGCACTGTGTGATATAAACATGACACTGTGAGACATAAACATGGCACTGAGAGATATAAACATGGCACTGTGTGACATAACCATGGCACTGTGACAAATAAACATGGCACTGTGAGACATAAACATGGCACTGTGTGACGTAAACATGGCACTGTGTGACATAAACATGGCACTGTGCGACATAAACATGGCACTGTGTGAAGTAAACATGGCACTGTGTGAAGTAAACATGGCACTGTGGGACATCCATATGACACTCTGTGACGTAAATATTTGACAGTGTGATATAAACAGAATGGAATGATATATTCACGAAGTAACATAAAGCAATGAGTTAAAACATCGTTAAGAGTAGCATTAGCACGGCATTGAGTGATATTATAACACACGAAGTGGCATAAACACGTAACAAAAACGGCGCGGAGTTACCAAAACGGTATGGAGTGACAAACACGGCATGGGGTGACAAACACAGCACAGAGTGACAACCACAGCACAGAGTGAAAAACACGGCACAGAGTGACAAACACGGCACAGAGTGACAAACAGGGCATAGAGGGTGACAAACACAGCACAGAGTGACAAACACATCATAGAGTGACAAACACAGCATGGAGTCAAATACACGGCATGAAGTGACAAACACGGATTGTAGTAAAAAACACGACACAGAATGACAAACATGGCATATGGCATGGAGTGACAAACAGTACAAGGAGTGACAAACACGGCATAGAGTGACAAACACGGCATGCAGTGACAAACACGGCATGGAATGACAAACACGGCATGCAGTGACATACACGGCATGGAGTGACAAACACGGCATAGAGTGACAAACACGGCATAGAGTGACAAACACGGCATGCAGTGACAAACACGGCATGGAATGACAAACACGGCATGCAGTGACATACACGGCATGGAGTGACAAACACGGCAGAGAGTGACAAACACGGCATAGAGTGACAAACACGGCATGCAGTGACAAACACGGCATGGAAAGACAAACACGGCATGCAGTGACAAACACGGCATGGAGTGACAAACAGTGCAAGGAGTGACAAACATGGCATGGAGTGACAAACAGTGCAAGGAGTGACAAACACGGCATAGAGTGACAAACACGGCATGGGGTGACAAACACGGCATGCAGTGACGAAGACGGCATGGAATGACAAACACGGCACAGAATGACAAACACAGCATGGGGTGACAAACACGGCATGGAGTGACAAACACGGCAAAGAGTGACAAGCACGGCATGGGGTGACAAACACGGCATTGAGTGACAAACACAGCATGGAGTGAAAACACGGCATGGAGTGACAAACACGGCAGAGAGTGACAAACATCGCATGGGGTGACAAACACGACATGGGGTGACAAACACGGCAGAGAGTGACAAACACGGCATGGGGTGACAAACACGGCATGGGGTGACAAACACGGTATGTAGTGAAAAACACAGCACAGAGTGACAAACACGGCATAGAGTGACAAATACGGCATGGGGTGAAAAACACGGCATGGAGTGACAAACAGAGCATAGAGTGACAAACATGCATGGAACGACAAACACGGCATGGAGTGACAAACACGTCATGGGGTGACAAAGAAAGCATGGGGTGACAAACACGGCATGGAGTGACAAACACGTCATAGGGTGACAAACACGGCATGTACTGACAAACCCCGCATAGACTAACAAACACGGCATGGAGTGACAAACAGGTTTGGGGTGACAAACACGGCATGGGGTGACAAACAGGCATGGAGTGGCAAACACGACATTGGGTGACAAACACGGCATGGAGTGACAAACACGGCAAGGATTGACAAACACAGCATGGGGTGACAAACACGGTACGGAGTGACAAACACGTCATTGAGTGACAAACACGGCATGGAGTGACAAACACGGCAGAGAGTGACAAACACGGCATGGAGTGACGAACACGGCATGGAATGACAAGCACGGCATGGAGTGACAAACACAGCATGGAGTGACAAACACAGCATGGAGTGACAAACACAGCATGGAGTGACAAACACGGCACAGAGTGACAAGCACGTAATGGGGTGACAAACACGGCATTGAGTGACAAACACGGCATGGAGTGACAAACACGCCAGAGAGTGACAAACACGGCATGGGGTGACAAACACGGCATGGAGTGACAAACACGGCAGAGAGTGACAAACACGGCAGAGAGTGACAAACACGGCAGAGAGTGACAAACACGGCATGGAGTGACAAACACGGCATGGAGTGACAAACACGATATAGAGTTAAAAACACGGCATGGGGTGACAAACACGTCATGGGGTGACAAACACGGCATGGACTGACAAACCCCGCATAGACTAACAAACACGGCATGGAGTGACAAACAGGTTTGGGGTTACAAACACGGCATGGGGTGACAAACAGGCATGGAGTGGCAAACACGACATTGGGTGACAAACACGGCATGGAGTGACAAACACGGCAAGGATTGACAAACACAGCATGGGGTGACAAACACGATATGGATTGACAAACACGGCATTGAGTGACAAACACGGCATGGAGTGACAAACACGGCAGAGAGTGACAAACACGGCATGGGGTGACAAACACGGCATGGAGTGACAAACACGGCAGAGAGTGACAAACACGGCATGGGGTGACAAACACGGCATGGAGTGACAAACACAGCAGAGAGTGACAAACACGGCATGGGGTGACAAACACGGCACAGAATGACAAACACGGCATGGAGTGACAAACAGTGCAAGGAGTGACTAACACGGCATGGAGTGACAAACAAGGACAGATTGACAAACAGGCACAGAGTGACAAACACGGCATGGAGTGACGAACACGGCATGGAATGACAAACACGGCATGGAGTGACAAACACAGCATGGAGTGACAAACACAGCATGGAGTGACAAACACAGCATGGAGTGACAAACACGGCACAGAGTGACAAGCACGTAATGGGGTGACAAACACGGCATTGAGTGACAAACACGGCATGGAGTGACAAACACGCCAGAGAGTGACAAACACGGCATGGGGTGACAAACACGGCATGGAGTGACAAACACGGCAGAGAGTGACAAACACGGCAGAGAGTGACAAACACGGCATGGAGTGACAAACACGGCATGGAGTGACAAACACGATATAGAGTTAAAAACACGGCATGGGGTGACAAACACCGCATGGAGTGACACACACGGCAGAGAGTGACAAACACGGCAGAGAGAGACAAACACGGCAGAGAGTGACAAACACGGCATGGGGTAACAAACACGGCATGGAGTGACAAACACGGCAGAGAGTGACAAACACGGCATAGAGTGACAAACACGGCATGGGGTGACAAACACGGCATGGAGTGACAAACACGGCAGAGAGTGACAAACACGGCAGAGAGTGACAAACACGGCAGAGAGTGACAAACACGTCATGGGGTGACAAACACGGCATAAACTAACAAACACGGCAGAGAGTGACAAACACGTCATTGACTGACAAACCCCGCATAGACTAACAAACACGGCATGGAGTGACAAACAGGTTTGGGGTGACAAACACGGCATGGGGTGACAAACAGGCATGGGGTGACAAACACGGCATGGAGTGACAAACACGACATTGGGTGACAAACACGGCATGGAGTGACAAACACGATACGGAATGACAATTACGACACAGAGAGACAAACACGGCATGGAGTGACAAACACGGCATTGAGTGACAAACACGGCATGGAGTGACAAACACGGCAGAGAGTGACAAACACGGCATGGGGTGACAAACACGGCATGGAGTGACAAACACGGCAGAGAGTGACAAACACGGCCTGGAGTGACAAACACGGCAGAGAGTGACAAACACGGCACAGAATGACAAACACGGCAGAGAGTGACAAACACGGCATGGGGTGACAAACACGGCACAGAATGACAAACACGGCATGGAGTGACAAACACGGCATGGGGTGACAAACACGACATGGAGTGACAAACACGGCACATAGTGACTAACAAGGCATTGGGTGACAAACACGATATGGAGTGAAAAACGCGGCATGGAGTGACAAACACAGCACAGAGTGACAAACACGGCACAGAAAGACAAACACGACATGGAGTGACAAACACGGCACAGAATGACAAACACAGCATGGGGTGACAAACACGGCAAAGAGTGACAAGCACGGCATGGAGTGACAAACACGGCAAAGAGTGACAAACACAGCATGGGGTGACAAACACGGCACAGAAAGACAAACACGACATGGAGTGACAAACACGGCACAGAATGACAAACACAGCATGGGGTGACAAACACGGCAGAGAGTGACAAACATCGCATGGGGTGACAAACACGGCAAGGAGTGACAAACACAGCAGAGAGTGACAAATACGGCATGGAATGACAAACACGGCATGGAGTGACAAACACGGCATGAAGTGACAAACCCGGCATAGACTGACAAACACGGCATGGAGTGACAAACACGGCATGGAGTGACAAACACGGCATGAAGTGATAAACACGGCATGAAGTGACAAACACAGCACAGAGTGACAAGCACGGCATGGTGTGACAAACATGGCACAGAGTGGCAAACACGGCACAGAGTGACAAACACGGCAAGGAGTGACAAACACTGCATGTAGTGACAAAAACGGCACAGAATGACAAACACGGCATGGAGTGACAAACAGTGCAAGGAGTGACTAACACGGCATGGAGTGACAAAAACAGCATGGAGTGACGAACACGGCATGGAATGACAAACACGGCACAGCGTGACCAACACAGCACAGCGTGAAAAACAGAGCATGGAGTGACAAACACGGCACAGAGTGACAAACACGGCACAGAGTGACAAACACAGCACAGCGTGAAAAACACGGCATGGAGTGACAAAAACGGCACAGAGTGACAAGCACGCCATGGGGTGACAAACACTGCATGGAGTGACAAACACGGCATCGAGTGACAAACACGGCATGGAATGGTAAACACGGCACAGAGTGACAAACACGTCATGGGGTGACAAACACGCATGGAACGACAAACACGTCATAGGGTGACAAACAAGGCAGGGAGTGACAAACACGGCATCGGGGTGACAAACACGGCATGGAGTGACAAACACGGCATGGAGCGACAAACACGGCACAGAGTGACAAACACGGCATGGAGTGACAAACACGGCATGGAGCGACAAACACGGCACAGAGTGACAAACACGGCATGGAGTGACAAACACGGCATGGAGCGACAAACACGGCACAGAGTGATAATCACGGCATAGGGTGACAAATTCGGCACAGAGTGACAAGCACGGCATGGGGTGACAAACAGGCATGGGGTGACAAGCACGGCATGGAGTGACTAACACCTCAAGGAGTGACAAACACAGCATGGGATGACAAACACGGCATGGAGTGACAAACACGGTGTGGAGTGACAAACAAGGCACAGAGTGACAAACAAGGCACAGAGTGACAAACACGGCATGGAGTGACAAACACGGCATGATGTGACGAACACGGCATAGAGTGACAAACACGGCATGAGGTGATAAACTCGGTATGGGGTGACAAACACAGCAATGAGTGACAAACACGGCACAGAGTGACAAACACAGCATGGGTTGACAAACACGGCATGGTGTGACAAGCACGGCATGGGGTGACAAACACGGCATTGAGTGACAAACACAGCATGGAGTGACAAACACGGCTTTGAGTGACAAACACGGCATGGAGTGACAAACATGGCATGGGGTGACAAACACGGCACAGAATGGAAAACACGTCATGGGGTGACAAACACGGCATGGACTGACAAACCCCGCATAGACTAACAAACACGGCATGGGGTGACAAACACGGCATGAAGTGACAAACCCGGCATAGACTGACAAACACGGCATGGAGTGACAAACACGGCATGGAGTGACAAACACGGCATGAAGTGACAAACACGGCATGAAGTGACAAACACAGCACAGAGTGACAAGCACGGCATGGTGTGACAAACACGGCACAGAGTGGCAAACACGGCACAGAGTGACAAACACGGCAAGGAGTGACAAACACTGCATGTAGTGACAAAAACGGCACAGAATGACAAACACGGCATGGAGTGACAAACAGTGCAAGGAGTGACTAACACGGCATGGAGTGACAAACACAGCATGGAGTGACGAACACGGCATGGAATGACAAACACGGCACAGCGTGACCAACACAGCACAGCGTGACAAACAGAGCATGGAGTGACAAACACGGCACAGAGTGACAAACACAGCACAGCGTGAAAAACACGGCATGGAGTGACAAAAACGGCACAGAGTGACAAGCACGCCATGGGGTGACAAACACTGCATGGAGTGACAAACACGGCAGAGAGTGACAAACACGGCACAGAGTGACAAACACGGCACAGAGTGGCATACACGGCACAGAGTGACAAACACGGCACAGAATGACAAACACGGCACAGAAAGACAAACACGGCATGGAGTGACAAACACGGCACAGAGTGACAAACGCGGCACAGAGTGACAAACACGGCACAGAGTGACAAACACGGCACAGAGTGACAAACACGGCACAGAGTGACAAACACGGCACAGAGTGACAAACGCGGCACAGAGTGACTAACACGGCATGAAGTGACGAACACGGCATCGAGTGACAAACACGGCATGGAATGGTAAACACGGCACAGAGTGACAAACACGTCATGGGGTGACAAACACGCATGGAACGACAAACACGTCATAGGGTGACAAACAAGGCAGGGAGTGACAAACACGGCATCGGGGTGACAAACACGGCATGGAGTGACAAACACGGCATGGAGCGACAAACACGGCACAGAGTGACAAACACGGCATGGAGTGACAAACACGGCATGGAGCGACAAACACGGCACAGAGTGACAATCACGGCATAGGGTGACAAATTCGGCACAGAGTGACAAACACAGCATGGGTTGACAAACACGGCATGGTGCGACAAGCACGGCATGGGGTGACAAACACGGCATTGAGTGAAAAACTCAGCATGGAGTGACAAACACGGCTTTGAGTGACAAACAGGCATGGAGTGACAAACATAGCACAGAGTGACAAAATCGGCAAGGAGTGACAAACACAGCATGGGGTGACAAACACGGCATGGAGTGACAAACAGAGCACAGAGTGACAAACACGGCACAGAGTGACATACACGGCACAGAGTGACAAAAACGGCAATGAGTGAAAAACACGGCACAGAGTGACAAGCACGGCATGGGGTGACAAACACGGCATTGAGTGACAAACACGGCATTGAGTGACAAACACAACATGGAGTGACAAACAATGCATGGAGTGACAAACAAGGCAGAGAGTGATAAACACGGCATGGAGTGACAAACACGATATGGAGTGAAAAACACGGCATGGAGTGACAAACACAGCACAGAGTGACAAACACGACATAGTGACAAATACGGCATAGGGTGAAAAACACGGCATGGAGTGACAAACACGTCATAGGGTGACAAACACGGCATGTACTGACAAACCCCGCATAGACTAACAAACACGGCATGGAGTGACAAACAGGTTTGGGGTGACAAACACGGCATGGGGTGACAAACAGGCATGGAGTGGCAAACACGACATTGGGTGACAAACACGGCATGGAGTGACAAACACGGCAAGGATTGACAAACACAGCATGGGGTGACAAACACGGTATGGAGTGACAAACACGTCATTGAGTGACAAACACGGCATGGAGTGACAAACACGGCAGAGAGTGACAAACACGGCATGGAGTGACGAACACGGCATGGAATGACAAACACGGCATGGAGTGACAAACACAGCATGGAGTGACAAACACAGCATGGAGTGACAAACACAGCATGGAGTGACAAACACGGCACAGAGTGACAAGCACGTAATGGGGTGACAAACACGGCATTGAGTGACAAACACGGCATGGAGTGACAAACACGCCAGAGAGTGACAAACACGGCATGGGGTGACAAACACGGCATGGAGTGACAAACACGGCAGAGAGTGACAAACACGGCAGAGAGTGACAAACACGGCAGAGAGTGACAAACACGGCATGGAGTGACAAACACGGCATGGAGTGACAAACACGATATAGAGTTAAAAACACGGCATGGGGTGACAAACACGTCA
Source organism: Procambarus clarkii (assembly GCF_040958095.1). Lineage (NCBI taxonomy): Eukaryota > Metazoa > Arthropoda > Malacostraca > Decapoda > Cambaridae > Procambarus > Procambarus clarkii. Next base: position 38,900,691 of record NC_091173.1, read on the forward strand.
TGGGGTGACAAACACGGCATGGACTGACAAACCCCGCATAGACTAACAAACACGGCATGGAGTGACAAACAGGTTTGGGGTTACAAACACGGCATGGGGTGACAAACAGGCATGGAGTGGCAAACACGACATTGGGTGACAAACACGGCATTAAGTGACAAACACGGCAAGGATTGACAAACACAGCATGGGGTGACAAACACGGTATGGATTGACAAACACGGCATTGAGTGACAAACACGGCATGGAGTGACAAACACGGCAGAGAGTGACAAACACGGCATGGGGTGACAAACACGGCATGGAGTGACAAACACGGCAGAGAGTGACAAACACGGCATGGGGTGACAAACACGGCATGGAGTGACAAACACAGCAGAGAGTGACAAACACGGCATGGGGTGACAAACACGGCACAGAATGACAAACACGGCATGGAGTGACAAACAGTGCAAGGAGTGACTAACACGGCATGGAGTGACAAACAAGGACAGATTGACAAACAGGCACAGAGTGACAAACACGGCATGGAGTGACGAACACGGCATGGAATGACAAACACGGCATGGAGTGACAAACACAGCATGGAGTGACAAACACAGCATGGAGTGACAAACACAGCATGGAGTGACAAACACGGCACAGAGTGACAAGCACGTAATGGGGTGACAAACACGGCATTGAGTGACAAACACGGCATGGAGTGACAAACACGCCAGAGAGTGACAAACACGGCATGGGGTGACAAACACGGCATGGAGTGACAAACACGGCAGAGAGTGACAAACACGGCAGAGAGTGACAAACACGGCATGGAGTGACAAACACGGCATGGAGTGACAAACAAGATATAGAGTTAAAAACACGGCATGGGGTGACAAACACCGCATGGAGTGACACACACGGCAGAGAGTGACAAACACGGCAGAGAGAGACAAACACGGCAGAGAGTGACAAACACGGCATGGGGTAACAAACACGGCATGGAGTGACAAACACGGCAGAGAGTGACAAACACGGCATAGAGTGACAAACACGGCATGGGGTGACAAACACGGCATGGAGTGACAAACACGGCAGAGAGTGACAAACACGGCAGAGAGTGACAAACACGGCAGAGAGTGACAAACACGTCATAGGGTGACAAACACGGCATAAACTAACAAACACGGCAGAGAGTGACAAACACGTCATTGACTGACAAACCCCGCATAGACTAACAAACACGGCATGGAGTGACAAACAGGTTTGGGGTGACAAACACGGCATGGGGTGACAAACAGGCATGGGGTGACAAACACGGCATGGAGAGACAAACACGGCATGGAGTGACAAACACGGCATTGAGTGACAAACACGGCATGGAGTGACAAACACGGCAGAGAGTGACAAACACGGCATGGGGTGACAAACACGGCATGGAGTGACAAACACGGCAGAGAGTGACAAACACGGCCTGGAGTGACAAACACGGCAGAGAGTGACAAACACGGCACAGAATGACAAACACGGCAGAGAGTGACAAACACGGCATGGGGTGACAAACACGGCACAGAATGACAAACACGGCATGGAGTGACAAACACGGCATGGGGTGACAAACACGACATGGAGTGACAAACACGGCACATAGTGACTAACAAGGCATTGGGTGACAAACACGATATGGAGTGAAAAACGCGGCATGGAGTGACAAACACAGCACAGAGTGACAAACACGGCACAGAAAGACAAACACGACATGGAGTGACAAACACGGCACAGAATGACAAACACAGCATGGGGTGACAAACACGGCAAAGAGTGACAAGCACGGCATGGAGTGACAAACACGGCAAAGAGTGACAAACACAGCATGGGGTGACAAACACGGCACAGAAAGACAAACACGACATGGAGTGACAAACACGGCACAGAATGACAAACACAGCATGGGGTGACAAACACGGCAGAGAGTGACAAACATCGCATGGGGTGACAAACACGGCAAGGAGTGACAAACACAGCAGAGAGTGACAAATACGGCATGGAATGACAAACACGGCATGGAGTGACAAACACGGCATGAAGTGACAAACCCGGCATAGACTGACAAACACGGCATGGAGTGACAAACACGGCATGGAGTGACAAACACGGCATGAAGTGATAAACACGGCATGAAGTGACAAACACAGCACAGAGTGACAAGCACGGCATGGTGTGACAAACATGGCACAGAGTGGCAAACACGGCACAGAGTGACAAACACGGCAAGGAGTGACAAACACTGCATGTAGTGACAAAAACGGCACAGAATGACAAACACGGCATGGAGTGACAAACAGTGCAAGGAGTGACTAACACGGCATGGAGTGACAAAAACAGCATGGAGTGACGAACACGGCATGGAATGACAAACACGGCACAGCGTGACCAACACAGCACAGCGTGAAAAACAGAGCATGGAGTGACAAACACGGCACAGAGTGACAAACACGGCACAGAGTGACAAACACAGCACAGCGTGAAAAACACGGCATGGAGTGACAAAAACGGCACAGAGTGACAAGCACGCCATGGGGTGACAAACACTGCATGGAGTGACAAACACGGCATCGAGTGACAAACACGGCATGGAATGGTAAACACGGCACAGAGTGACAAACACGTCATGGGGTGACAAACACGCATGGAACGACAAACACGTCATAGGGTGACAAACAAGGCAGGGAGTGACAAACACGGCATCGGGGTGACAATCACGGCATGGAGTGACAAACGCGGCACAAAATGACAAACACGGCATGAAGTGACAAACACGGCATGGAGCGACAAACACGGCACAGAGTGACAAACACGGCATGGAGTGACAAACACGGCACAGAGTGACAAACACGGCACAGAGTGACAAACGCGGCACAGAGTGACAAACACGGCACAGAGTGACAAACACGGCACAGAGTGACAAACACGGCACAGAGTGACAAACACGGCACAGAGTGACAAACGCGGCACAGAGTGACTAACACGGCATGAAGTGACGAACACGGCATCGAGTGACAAACACGGCATGGAATGGTAAACACGGCACAGAGTGACAAACACGTCATGGGGTGACAAACACGCATAGAACGACAAACACGTCATAGGGTGACAAACAAGGCAGGGAGTGACAAACACGGCATCGGGGTGACAAACACGGCATGGAGTGACAAACACGGCATGGAGCGACAAACACGGCACAGAGTGACAAACACGGCATGGAGTGACAAACACGGCATGGAGCGACAAACACGGCACAGAGTGACAATCACGGCATAGGGTGACAAATTCGGCACAGAGTGACAAACACAGCATGGGTTGACAAACACGGCATGGTGCGACAAGCACGGCATGGGGTGACAAACACGGCATTGAGTGAAAAACTCAGCATGGAGTGACAAACACGGCTTTGAGTGACAAACAGGCATGGAGTGACAAACATAGCACAGAGTGACAAAATCGGCAAGGAGTGACAAACACAGCATGGGGTGACAAACACGGCATGGAGTGACAAACAGAGCACAGAGTGACAAACACGGCACAGAGTGACATACACGGCACAGAGTGACAAAAACGGCAATGAGTGAAAAACACGGCACAGAGTGACAAGCACGGCATGGGGTGACAAACACAGCATTGAGTGACAAACACGGCATTGAGTGACAAACACAACATGGAGTGACAAACAATGCATGGAGTGACAAACAAGGCAGAGAGTGATAAACACGGCATGGAGTGACAAACACGATATGGAGTGAAAAACACGGCATGGAGTGACAAACACAGCACAGAGTGACAAACACGGCATGAAGTGACATATGCGGCAAGGAGTGAAAAACACGGTATGAAGTGACAAACACAGCATGGGGTGACAAACACGGCATGGAGTGACAAGCACGGTACAGAGTGACAAACACGGTACAGAGTGACAAACACGGCATGGAGTGACAAGCACGGTACAGAGTGACAAACACGGTACAGAGTGACAAACACGGCACAGAATGACAAACACGGCACAGAGTGACAAACACGGCACAGAGTGACAAACACGGCATGAAGTGACGAACATGGCATGGAATGATAAACACGGCACAGACAGACAAACACGTCATATGGTGACAAACAAGGCATTGAGTGACAAACACGGCATGGGGTGACAAACACGGCATGGGGTGACAAACACGGCATGAAGTGACAAACACGGCATGGGGTAAAACACACGGCATGAAGGGACAAACACAGCACTGGGTGACAAACACGGCATGAAGTGACATATACGGCAAGGAGTGAAAAACACGGCATTAAGTTACAAACACGGCATGAAGTAACAAACACAGCATGCAGTGACAAACACGGCATGTGGTGAAAAACACGGCATGGGGTGACAAACACGGCATGGGGTGACAAACACGGCACAGAGTGACAAACACGGCATGGGGTGACAAGCACGGCATGGAGGGACAAACACGGCATAGAGTGACAAACACGGCATGGAGTGACAAAAACCGCATGGATTGAAAAACACGGCATGGGGGTGACAAACACGGCATGGGGTGACAAAAACTGAAAGGATTGAAAAACACGGCATGGGGTGACAAACACTGTATGGGTTGATAAACACGACAAAGAGTGACAAACACGGCACAGAGTGACAAACACGGCACAGAGTTACAAACACGGCACAGAGTGACAAACACGGCACAGAGTTACAAACACGGCACAGAGTGACAAACACGGCATGGGGTGACAAGCACGGCATGGAGGGACAAACACGGCATGGAGTGACAAACACGGTATTGAGTGACAAACACGGCATTGGGTGACAAACAAGGCAGGGAGTGACAAACACGTCAAGAGGTGATAAACACGGCATGGATTGAAAAACACGGCATGGGGTGACAAGCACGGCATGGGGTGACAAACTCGGTATGGGGTGACAAACTCGGTATGGGGTGACAAATACAGCAATGAATGACAAACACAGCATGGGGTGACAAACACGGCATGAAGTGACATATGCGGCAAAGAGTGAAAAACACTGTATGAAGTGACAAACACAGCATGGGGTGACAAACACGGCATGGGGTGACAAACACCGCATGAAGTGCCAAACACGGCACAGAGTGACAAACACGGTACAGAGTGACGAACACGGCATTGAGTGACAAACACGTCATTGAGTGATAAACACGGCATGAAGTGACAAACACGGCATGGAGTGACAAACACGGCACAGAATGACAAACACGGCACTGAATGACAAACACGGTTGAGAGTGACAAACACGGCACTGAGTGTCAAACACGGCGTAGAGTGACAAACACGGCATAGAGTGACAAACACGGCATGAAGTGACGAACACGGCATAGAGTGACAAATACGGCACAAAATGACAAACACGGCATGGAGTGACAAACACAGCATTGAGTGACAAACACGGCATGGAGTGACAAACACGGCATAGAGTGACAAACACGGCATGGAATGATAAACACGGCACAGAGTGACAAACACGCATGGAACGACAAACACGTCATAGGGTGACAAACAAGGCAGGGAGTGACAAACACGGCATGGGGGTGACAAACACGGCAGGGAGTGACAAACACGGCATGGGGGTGACAAACACGGCATGGGGGTGACAAACACGGCATGGGGTGACAAAAACCGCATGGATTGAAAAACACGGCATGGGGTGACAAACACTGTATGGGTTGATAAACACGGCACAGAGTGACAAACACGGCATTGGGTGACAAATTAGGCACAGAGTGACAAACACGGCATAGGGTGACAAACAGGCATGGGGTGACAAGCACGGCATGGAGGGACAAACACGGCATGGAGTGACAAACACGGTATTGAGTGACAAACACGGCATTGGGTGACAAATTAGGCACAGAGTAACAAACACGGCATGGGGTGACAAACAGGCATGGGATGACAAACACGGCACAGAGTGACAAACACGGTTTTGAGTGACAAACACGGCATGGGATGACAAACACGGCATGGAGTGACAAACATGGCATGGAGTGACAAACAAGGCACAGATTGACAAACAGGCACAGAGTGACAAACACGGCATGGAGTGACAAACACGTTATGATGTGACGAACACGGCATGGAGTGACAAACACGGCATAAAATGACAAACACGGCATGGAGTGACAAACACAGCATTTAGTGACAAACACGGCAGGGAGTGACAAACACGGCATAGAGTGACAAACACGTCATGAGGTGATAAACACGCATGGAACGACAAACAATGCATGGGGTGACAAACACGGCACAGAGTGACAAACACGGTATTGAGTGACAAACACCTCAAGGAGAGACAAACACAGCATGGGATGACAAGCACGGCATGGGTTGACAAACACGGCATGGAGTGACAAACACGGCATGGAGTGACAAGCCCGGCATAGGGTGACAAACACGACACAGAGTGACAAACACAGCACAGAGTGACAAACACGGCACAGAGTGACAAACACGGCATAGGGTGACAAACACGGCACAGAGTGACAAACACGGCACAGAGTGACAAACACGGCACAGAGTGACAAACACGGCACATAGTGACAAACACAGCACAGAGTGGCAAACACATCACAGAGTGACAAACACGGCACAGAGTGAAAACACCTGCATGGCGTGATAAACACGGCAGAGAGTGACAAACACGACATGGGGTGACAAACACGGCACAGAATGACAAACACGGCACGGAGTGAAAACACGGCACAGAGTGACAAACACGGCACAGAGTGACAAACACTTCACAGAGTGACAAACACGGCATTGAGTGACAAATACGGCATGTAGTGACAAACACGGCACAGAGTGGTAAACGTGACATAGAGTGACAAACACGGCAAGGAGTGACAAACACGGCAAGGAGTGACAAACACAGCACAGAGTGACAAACATGGCATGGAGTGACAAACACGGCATGGAGTGACGAACTCGGCCTGGAATGACAAACACGGCACATAGTGACAAACACAGCACAACGTGACAAACACAGCATGGAGTGACAAACACGGTATTTAGTGACAAACACGGCATTGAGTGACAAACACGGCATGAAGTGACAAACACGGCATGGAGTGACAAACACAGAACAGAATGACAAACACGGCACTGAATGACAAACACGGCACAGAGTGACAGACACGGCACAGAGTGACAAACACGGCACAGAGTGACAAACACGGCACAGAGTGACAAACACGGCACAGAGTGACAAACACGGCACAGAGTGAGAAACACGGCACAGAGTGACAGACACGGCACAGAGTGACAAACACGGCACAGAGTGACAAACACGGCACAGAGTGACAAACACAGCATGGGTTGACAAACACGGTATGGAATGACAAACACGGCATGGAGTGACAAACACGGCATGGAGTGACAAACAAGGCATGGTGTTTCAAGCACTTCAAGGAGTGACAAACACGGCATGGGATGACAAACACGGCATGGAATGACAAACACGGCATGGAGTGACAAACACGGCATGGAGTGACAAACAAGGCACAGCTTGACAAACAGGCATGGAGTGACAAACACGGTATAAAGTGACAAACACAGCATGGAGTGACAAACACTGCATTGAGTGACAAACACGGCATGGAGTGACAAACACTGCAAAGAGTGACAAACACGACAGAGAGTGACAAACACGGCATGGAGTGACGAACACGGCATGGAATGACAAACACTGCACATTGTGACAAACACAGCATGGAGTGACAAACACGGCATTGAGTGACAAACACGTCATTGAGTGATAAACACGGCATGAAGTGACAAACACGGCATGGAATGACAAACACGGCACAAAATGGCAAACACGGCATGGAGTGACAAACACTGCATTGAGTGACAAACACGGCATGGAGTGACAAACACTGCAAAGAGTGACAAACACGACAGAGAGTGACAAACACGGCATGGAGTGACTAACACGGCATGGAATGACAAACACTGCACATAGTGACAAACACAGCATGGAGTGACAAACACGGCATTGAGTGACAAACACGTCATTGAGTGATAAACACGGCATGAAGTGACAAACACGGCATGGAATGACAAACACGGCCAAGAATGACAAACACAGCACTGAATGACAAACACGGTTGAGAGTGACAAACACGGCACTGAGTGTCAAACACGGCGCAGAGTGACAAACACGGCACAGAGTGACAAACACGGCACAGAAAGACAAACGCGGCATAGAGTGACAAACACGGCATGAAGTGACGAACACGGCATAGAGTGACAAACACGGCATGGAGTGACAAACTCGGCATTGGGTGACAAACAGGCATGGGGTGACAAGCACGGCATTGAGTGACAAACACGGCATTGGGTGAAAAACACGGCATGGAGTGACAAACACAGGATGGAGTGACAAATACGGCATAAAATGACAAACACGGCATGAAGTGACAAACACAGCATGGTGTGACAAACACGGCATAGAGTGACAAACACGGCATAAAATGACAAACCCGGCATGAAGTGACAAACACAGCATGGAGTGACAAACACGGCATAGAGTGACAAACACGGCATAAAATGACAAACCCGGCATGAAATGACAAACACAGTATGGTGTGACAAACACGGCATAGAGTGACAAACACGGCATAAAATGACAAACCCGGCATGAAGTGACAAACACAGCATGGAGTGACAAACACGGCATAGAGTGACAAACACGGCATAAAATGACAAACCCGGCATGGAGTGACAAACACGGCATGGAGTGACAAACACGCATGGAACGACAAACACGGCATGAGGTGACAAACACGGCATTGGGTGGCAAACACGGCAAGGAGTGACAAAAACGGCATGGAATGACAAACACGGCATTGGGTGGCAAACACGGTACAGTCACAAACACAGCATGGAGTAACAAACACGGCATGGAGTGACAAACATGGCACAGAGTGACAAACACGGCATGGAGTGACAAACACGGCAAGGAGTGACAAACACAGCACAGAGTGACAAACACATCACAGAGTGACAAACACAGCACAGAATGACAAACACATCACAGAGTGACAAACACGGCACAGAGTGAAAAACACGGCAATGAGTGACAAATACGGCAGAGAAAGAAAAACACAACATCGAGTGACAAACACGGCATGGAGTGACAAACACAGCAGAGAGGGACAAACACGGCATGGAATGACAAACACGGCATAAAGTGACAAACACGTTATGGGATGACAAACACGCATGGAACGACAAACACAGCATGGGGTGATAAACACGGCATAGAATGAAAAATACGGCATTGGGTGGCAAACACGGTACAGAGTGACAAACACGGCGCAGAGTGGTAAACATGGCTTGGAGTGACAAACACGGCACAGAGTAACAAACACGGCACAGAGTGACAAACACGGCACAGATTCACAAACACGGCAAGGAGTGACAAACACGGCGTGTAGTGAAAAACACGGCTTGTAGTGACAAACACGGCACACAATGGTAAACACGGCATGTAGTGACAAACTAGGCATGGAGTAACAAACAGTGCAAGGAGTGACAAACACGGCAAGGAGTGATAAACACGGCACAGAGTGACAAACACGGCATGAAGTGACAAACACAGCATGGAGTGACAAACACATCATTGAATGACAAACACGGTTGAGAGTGACAAACACGGCACAGAGTGTCAAACACGGCGCAGAGTGAGAAACACGGCACAGAGTGAAAACACGGCACAGAGTGAAAACACGGCACTAAGTGACAAACACGGCAGAGAAAGACAAACACGGCATGGAGTGACAAACACGGTATGGAGTGACAAACACGGCAGAGAGTGACAAACACGGCATAAAATGACAAACACTGCATGAAGTGACAAACACAGCATGGGTTGACAAACACGGTATGGAATGAAAAACACGGCACAGAATGAAAAACACGGCATAGTGTGACAAACACGGCATTGAGTGACAAACACGGCATGGGGTGACAAACACGGCAAGATGTGACAAACACAGCATGGGGTGACAAATTCGGCACAGAGTGACAAACACGACACGGAGTGACAAACACGGCACAGACTGACAAACACGGCAATGGGTGACAAACAGGCACAGGGTGACAAACACGGCATGGGGTGACAAACACGGCATGGAGTGACAAACACGGAATGGAGTGACAAACACGGCACAGAGTGACAAACACGGCATGAAGTGACAAGTACAGCATGGAGTGACAAACACAGCATGGGGTGACAAACAAAGCATGGAGTGACAAACACGGCACAGAGTGACAAAACACAGCATTGGGTGACAAACAGACATAGGGTGACAAACACGGCATGGGGTGACAAACACGGCATGGAGTGACAAACACGACATGGAGTGACAAACAGACATAGGGTGACAAACACGGCACAGAGTGACAAAACACGGCATTGGGTGACAAACAGACATAGGGTGACAAACACGGCATGGAGTGACAAACACAGCATGAAGTAACAAACAAGGAATTGAGTGACAAACACGGCATGGAGAGACAAACACGGCACAGAATGACAAACACGGCACTATATGACAAATAAAATTGAGAGTGACAAACACGTCACACAGTGTCAAACACGGCGCAGAGTGACAAACACGGCACAGAGTGACTAACATGGCACAGAGTGACAAACACGGCACAGAGTGACAAACACGGCATGGAGTGACAAACACGGCATGGAGTGACAAACACGGCATAAAATGACAAACACGGCATGAAGTGACAAACACAGCATGGAGTGACAAACACGGCATACAGTGACAAATACGGCATGGAGTGACATACACACCATAAAATGACAAACACGGCATGAAGTGACAAACACAGCATGGAGTGACAAACACGGCATGCAGTGACAAACACTGCATAGAGTGACAAAAACGTCATGGAATGATAAACACGGCACAGAGTGATAAACACGTCATGGGGTGACAAACAAGGCATGGAGTGACAAACACGACATGGAGTGACAACCTCGGCATAGAATGAAAAACACGGCATGGGGTGACAAAAACGGCATGGAATGACAAACACAGCTCAGAGTGACAATCACGGCACAGTCACAAACACGGCATGTAGTGACAAACACGGCACAGAAAGACAAACACGGCATGGAGTAACAAACAGTGCAAGGAGTGACAAACACGGCATGGAGTGACAAACACGGCATGGAGTGACAATCACGGCATGGAGTGACAATCACGGCATGGAGTAACAAACAGTGCATGGAGTGACAAACACGGCATGGAGTGACAAACACGGCATGGAGTGACAAACACAGCTCAGAGTGACAATCACGGCATGGAGTGACAAACACGACATGGAGTGACAAACATGGCATGGGGTGACAAACACGGCACAGAGTGACAAACACATCACAGAGTGACAAACACGGCATGGTGTGACAAACACGACATAGAGTGACAAACATGGCATGGGGTGACAAACACGGCACAGAGTGACAAACACGGCACAGAGTTACAAACACTGCACAGGGGGTGACAAACACAGCACAGAGTGACAAACACATCACAGAGTGACAAACACGGCAATGAGTGACAAATACGGCATGAAGTGACAAACACAGCATGGAGTGACAAACACATCATTGAATGATAAACACGGTTGAGAGTGACAAACACGGCACAGAGTGTCAAACACGGCGCAGAGTGAGAAACACGGCACAGAGTGAAAACACGGCACTAAGTGACAAACACGGCAGAGAAAGACAAACACAGCATGGAGTGACAAACACGGCAGAGAAAGACAAACACAGCATGGAGTGACAAACACGGCATGGAGTGACAAATACGGCAGAGAGTGACAAACACGGCATAAAATGACAAACACTGCATGAAGTGACAAACATAGCATGGTGTGACAAACACAGTATGGAGTGACAAACACGGCATAGAGTGACAAACACTGCATGGAATGATAAACACGGCACAGAGTGACAAACACATCATGGGGTGACAAACACGTATGGAACGACAAACACAGCATGGGGTGACAAAAACGGCATTGGGTGGCAAACACGGCATTGGGTGGCAAACACGGTACAGAGTGACAAAAACGGCATGGAGTGACAAACACGGCATAAAATGACAAACACGGCATGGAGTGACAAACACGGCATAGAATGTCAAACACGGCACAGAGTGACAACACGTCATGGGGTGATAAACACGCATGGAACGACAAACACGGCATGGGTTGACAAACACGGTATGGAATGACAAACACGGCATGGAGTGACAAACACGGCATGGGGTGACAAACACGGCAAGATGTGACAAACACAGCATGGAGTGACAAACACGGCACAGAGTGACAAACACGGCATTGGGTGACAAACAGGCATAGGGTGACAAACACGGCATGGGGTGACAAACACGGCACAGAGTGACAAACACGGTATGAAGTGACAAACACAGCATGGAGTGACAAACACAGCATGGGGTGACAAACACAGCATGGAGTGACAAACACGGCACAGAGTGACAAAACACGGCATTGGGTGACAAACAGACATAGGGTGACAAACACGGCATGGGGTGACAAACACGGCATGGAGTGATAAACATAGCATTTAGTGACAAACACGGCATGGAGTGACAAACATAGCATAGAGTGACAAACACGGTATGGATTGAAAAACACAGCATGGGGTGACAAACACGGTATGGGGTGACAAACACGGCATTGAGTGACAAACACGGCATGGAGTGACAAACACGGTATGGGGTGACAAACACGGCATTGAGTGACAAACACGGCATGGAGTGACAAACACAGCATGGGTTGACAAACACGGTATGGAATGAAAAACACGGCTCAGAATGAAAAACACGGCATAGTGTGACAAACACGGCATTGAGTGACAAACACGGCATGGGGTGACAAACACGGCAAGATGTGACAAACACAGCATGGGGTGACAAATTCGGCACAGAGTGACAAACACGACACGGAGTGACAAACACGGCACAGAGTGACAAACACGGCAATGGGTGACAAACAGGCACAGGGTGACAAACACGGCATGGGGTGACAAACACGGCATGGAGTGACAAACACGGAATGGAGTGACAAACACGGCACAGAGTGACAAACACGGCATGACGTGACAAATACAGCATGGAGTGACAAACACAGCATGGGGTGACAAACAAAGCATGGAGTGACAAACACGGCACAGAGTGACAAAACACGGCATTGGGTGACAAACAGACATAGGGTGACAAACACGGCATGGGGTGACAAACACGGCATGGAGTGACAAACACGACATGGAGTGACAAACAGACATAGGGTGACAAACACGGCACAGAGTGACAAAACACGGCATTGGGTGACAAACAGACGTAGGGTGACAAACACGGCATGGAGTGACAAACACAGCATGAAGTAACAAACAAGGAATTGAGTGACAAACACGGCATGGAGAGACAATCACGGCACAGAATGACAAACACGGCACTATATGACAAATAAAATTGAGAGTGACAAACACGTCACACAGTGTCAAACACGGCGCAGAGTGACAAACACGGCACAGAGTGACAAACATGGCACAGAGTGACAAACACGGCACAGAGTGACAAACACGGCATGGAGTGACAAACACGGCATAAAATGACAAACACGGCATGAAGTGACAAACAGAGCATGGAGTGACAAACACGGCATGCAGTGACAAACACGACATGGAGTGACAAACATGGCATGGGGTGACAAACACGGCACAGAGTGACAAACACGGCACAGAGTTACAAACACTGCACAGGGGGTGACAAACACAGCACAGAGTGACAAACACATCACAGAGTGACAAACACGGCAATGAGTGACAAATACGGCAGAGAAAGAAAAACACAGTATGGAGTGACAAACACGGCATGGAGTGACAAACACGGCAGAGAGTGACAAACACGGCATGGAATGACAAACACGGCATAAAATGGCAAACACGGCATGAAGTGACAAACACAGCATGGTGTGACAAACACAGCATGGAGTGACAAACACGGCATAGAGTGACAAACACAGCTTAGAGTGACAATCACGGCACAGAGTGACAAACATGGCACAGAATGACAAACACAGCATGGAGTGAAAACACGGCCCAGAGTGACAAACACGGCACAGATTCACAAACACGGCAAGGAGTGACAAACACGGCATGTAGTGACAAACACGGCACAGAGTGGTAAACATGACATGGAGTGACAAACACGGCAAGGAGTGAAAAACACGGCATGTAGTGACAAACACGGCATGTAGTGACAAACTAGGCATGGAGTAACAAACAGTGCAAGGAGTGACAAACACGGAAAGGAGTGACAAACACGGCACAGAGTGACAAACACAGCATGGAGTGATGACAAACACGGTTGAGAGAGATAAACACGGCACAGAGTGTCAAACACGGCACAGAGTGAAAACACGGCACTAAGTGACAAACACGGCATGGAGTGACAAACACGGCAGAGTGACAAACACGGCATGGAATGATAAACACGGCACAGAGTGACAAACACGTCATGGGGTGACAAACACGCATGGAACGACAAACATAGCATGGGGTGACAAACAAGGTATGGAGTGACAAACATGGCATGGGGTGACAAACAAGGTATGGAGTGACAAACATGGCATGGGGTGACAAACACGGCATGGGGTGACAAACACGGCATGGGGTGACAAAAACGGCATGGAATGACAAACACGGCATGAAGTGACGAACACGGCATAGAGTGACAAACACGGCATAGAGTGACAAACACGGCACAGAGTTACAAACACGGCATGGAGTGACAAACACGGCATGAAGTGACGAACACGGCATACAGTGACAAACACGGCATGGAGTGACAAACACGGCATAAAATGACAAACACAGCATGGAGTGATAAACACGGCATAAAATGACAAACACGGCATGAAGTGACAAACACAGCATGGAGTGACAAACACAACATGGAGTGACAAACACATCACAGAGTGACAAACACGGCATGGAGTAACAAACGCGGCATTAAGTGACAAACACGGCACAGAATGAAAAACACGGCATGGTGTGACAAACACGGCATTGAGTGACAAACACGGCATGGGGTGACAAACACAGCAAGATGTGACAAACACAGCATGGGGTGACAAATTCGGCACAGAGTGACAAACACGGCACAGAGTGACAAACACGGCATTGGGTGACAAACAGGCATAGGGTGACAAACACGGCATGGGGTGACAAACACGGCATTAAGTGACAAACACGGCACGGAGTGACAAACACGGCACAGTGACAAACACGGCATGAAGTGACAAACACAGCATGGAGTGACAAACACAGCATGGGGTGACAAACACAGCATGGAGTGACAAACACGGCACAGAGTGACAAAACTCGGCATTGGGTGACAAACAGACATAGCGTGACAAACACGGCATGGGGTGACAAACACGGCATGGAGTGACAAACACAGTATGGAATGACAAACACGGCACAGAGTGACAATCACGGCATGGAGTGACAAACACGGCAAGGAGTGACAAACACAGAATGGAGTGACAAACACAGCATGGAGTGACAAACACGGCATGGAGTGACAAACACGGTATAGAGTCACAAACACGGCAAGGAGTGACAAACACGGCACAGAGTGACAAACACGGTATAGAGTCACAAACACGGCAAGGAGTGATAAACACAGCATGGTGTGACAAACACAGCACAGAGTGACAAACACGTCATGGGGTGATAAACATGGTATGGAGTGACAAACATTGCATGGTGTGTCAAACACGGCGCAGAGTGACAAACACGGCACAGAGTGAAAACACGGCATGGAGTGACAAACACGGCATGGAGTGACAAACACGGCGTGGAGTGACAAACACGGAATGGAGTGACAAACACGGCATGGAGTGACAAATACGGCATGGAGTGACAAATACGGCACAGAGTGACAAACACGGCATGGAGTGACAAACACGGCATGGAGTGACAAACACTTCATCGAGTGACAAATACGGCACAGAGTGACAAACACGGCATGGAGTGACAAACACGGCATGGAGTGACAAACACGGCATGGAGTGACAAACACGGCATGGAGTGACAAACACGGCATGGGGTGACAAATACGGCACAGAGTGACAAACACAGCATGGAGAGACAAACACGGCACAGAGTGACAAACACAGCATGGAGTGACAAACACGGTATTGAATGACAAACACGGCATGGTGTGACAAACACGGCAATGAGTGACAAACACGCCAGAGAGTGACAAACACGGCATGGGGTGACAAACACGGCAATGAGTGACAAACACAGCATGGAGTGACAAACCCGGCTTAGGGTGACAAACACGGCATGGGGTGATAAACACGGCATGGAGTGACAAACACGGCATGAAGTGACATGAGCACTGTAGGGAGTGATATGAGCACTTTAGGGAGTGACATGAGCCCGGCTCAAACTGACATGAGCACTACTTGGAGTGACATGAGAACGGCTTGGAGTGGCATGAGCATGGCTCGGAGTGACATGAGCACGGCTCGGAGAGACATGAACACGACATGGAGTGACATGAACACGGCACAGAGTGACCTGAGCAAGGCTCGGAGAGACATGAACACGACATGGAGTGACATGAGCACGGCACAGAGTGACATGAGCACGGCTCGGAGAGACATGAACACGACATGGAGTGACATGAGCAAGGCACAGAGTGACATGAGCACGGCTCGGAGAGACATGAACACGACATGGAGTGACATGAGCACGGCACAGAGTGACATGAGCACGGCTTGGAGTGACATGAGCACGGCACGCAGTGACATGAGCCCGGCACGCAGTGACATGAGCACGGCACGCAGTGACAAATACGTCACAGGGTGAAATGAGACCACACGGAATGACATGAGCACGGCACTGAGTGACATGAGCACGGTTAGGAGTGACATGCGCACGGCACGGAGTGACATGCGCACGGCCTCATCACATGCGAGAGTCAAGGCTACCAAATTTAACACTTCGATGTGAATAACTTCCGCTTCGTGGTGAGTCTCGACGCCGGAGCCATGAAGGACGCGCCAGTCACTTCCTCCCTGAAATGAAAACCGCAACATTACGGCCGGAATGTGTCTTGTCTTGCACCAGTGTACTCCACCCCATCCCCACACCCACAAACGCAATTTATATTATATATATATATATATATATATATATATATATATATATATATATATATACTTATATATATATATACATATATATATATATATATATATATATATATATATATATATATATATATTTATATATATATATTTATATATATATATTTATATATATATATATATATATATATATATATATATATATATATATATATATATATATATGTATAAATATAGATAGATAGATAGATATACGACGTGTATATACTTGATCCCCACTATAATTTTGTCCCCATTGCGTCAGAAACACTTGGTGCCTGGGGTAAAAGTGCTGCTAGTTTTTTGAAGGAGCTGGGCTCCAAGCTAGTTGAAACAACTAGAGACCCTAGAGCTGCCAGTTTTCTCTTTCAGCGCCTTAGTGTGGCGATCCAGAGAGGAAATGCCCACTGCATCCATGGTTCCTGCCCGCCATCTGAGGAGCTGGAGGAGCTATACAGCTTGTGACAAGTAGCGTTGTATCTTGTATGTAACCAATGTTGTAACCCTTTTTGTGTAATGACATTTTTAAATAAAATAAAATTAGACATATATACACACATACTAAAAGAATAGGGGTGGTAAGAGAAGAAAATATCAAAGTGTTTAGTGAGGATCAACAAGGTCTTCTCTGGGTATTCTTTATTTTCTTCGCCGAGGCTATGGGTGCCTACACTTGCACCAGAGGTGGTACCCCCTATTAGGTATATATAAACATACAAACCATTATTTAACCAAACCATTTATATATACAAAACCATTAGAGAAGCCGTCCTAGTCAACAACGTAAAGCAGGTCCTAGTCAACAACGACTTCTCTAATGGTTTTGTTGAAGACATTATACAAAGAAAAGTAAAACGTCATGCAACCACTGAAGAGTCAACAAACACAACACATGTACCCCCGATTAGACTATTTTACAGGAACTTCTTTTCGACAGCTCATAAAACGGAGGAAAGGGTCCTGAAAGATATTGTTGATAGGAATGTAAATAGGATAGGAAAGTATGGGCCAATAGGCCCTCTGCAGTTACTTCCATTCTTATGTTCTCATATCCAATTAATACCCATAGTTTCGTGTTCTGTCTTGTGTTTGTCACAAGTTTGTTCACCTCACCCAAAACTGTTGTACCATATCACCTCACCCAAATACGAGTATAAGTATGACGGATTAGCGTGTTTACAGGTTACAGTTGTATGTGTAAACTAAAGTCTTTGAAAATGTAATAAGTTATTACGAAACGCATTCAAGCGTCGCCTCAGACTAGAAATAAAAATGAATTTTGGGGAATTGATTTTTCAATTACCATCAGCAGTTAAAAGAAACATTAGAAATATTTTGAAAATTCGTGTTAGAATTATTGATATTACCTTTTCGGTCATATTTAACAACATATGTTTATTTAACAACATATGTTTACATATATATATATATATATATATATATATATATATATATATATATATATATATATATATATATATATATATATATATATATATATGTATGTCGTACCTAGTAGCCAGAACTCACTTCTCAGCCTACTATTCAAGGCCCGATTTGCCTAATAAGCCAAGTTTTCCTGAATTAATATATTTACTATAATTTTTTTCTTATGAAATGATAAAGCAACCCTTTTCTCTATGTATGAGGTCAATTTTTTTTATTGGAGTTAAAATTAACGTAGATATATGACCGAACCTAACCAACCCTACCTAACCTAACCTAACCTATATTTATAGGTTAGGTTAGGTTAGGTAGCCAAAAAAAGCTAGGTTAGGTTAGGTTAGGTAGGTTAGGTAGACGAAAAAACATTAATTCATGAAAACTTGGCTTATTAGGCAAATCGGGCCTTGAATAGTAGGCTGAGAAGTGCGTTCTGGCTATTAGGTACGACATATATATATATATATATATATATATATATATATATATATATATATATATATATATATATATATATATATATATATATATATATATATATATATATATACATACATATATCAACACTTACATAAATGGAAGTGTCGTATTTTATATTTTAATGCACTGGGAGTTTGTGTGTCACGCACGAAGGGTCGGACGCAGCCTGCAGATTTTTACAACGCCAAATCGATTGGGATTTTACGTGAAGTTGTATTTTTTGTCTTATGCATGAGAGCAGATATTGGTTGCTTGTGCGTCTAGTGACTTCCTCGAGAGTATAGTGTTTTGTCCTGCTGTCTTTGGTTAGGGTATCATCGTATAGTGAAGGGTTAAATGTTATAGAGCACAAGTATGGTATCTTAAGGATCGTGGGCGAGATAGCATCGGGTGGTAGGCCATTGAACCAGAGCGTCCAGACGCCGGCACCCTAGAGTGGCGAGCCAGGTACCCTAACAATGGGTGCCTGGTACACCAGTCTGGGGTGCTGCTACCTGTGATGGAGCCAAGTATAAATAGGGAAATAGCGGGAAAAAAATCAAGTGGGTATTCCCAACTCTATTTAAATTTCTTTGGGCATGTAATCATTCGGAAAAATACGACTTCAAATTCAAGAGAAAAAGTCGAACGTAATTATATAATTTTAGCAAAATTTTTATGAATTATCGTTGTACTTGTGGAGAGAAGTTTCCCTAACGCCTCCGTCGTGTTCCTGGCCAGACACTGCACTCTGATAACTTGCAGTGTGAGTGTGGATTCAGACTTACTAGGTGGTCAGAGTGTTTGTGGTGGTTGTGTTGTTAATGTTTCAATAGCTTTTGTGGTGGTTGTGTTGTGTTGTTAGTGTTCCAGTAAATCCTGTGGTGATTATGTTGTTAGTGTTCCAGTAAATATTGTGGTGATTATGTTGTTAGTGTTCCAGTAAATCCTGTGGTGATTATGTTGTTAGTGTTCCAGTAAATCCTGTGGTGATTATGTTGTTAGTGTTCCAGTAAATCTTGTTGTGTTTTTTATTCTGGGATATTCCTGCGTGGGCCCTAAGCCTCTGGCTGGCCCACTAAGTGTTGCTTGTTTCTGTTTTACTTGGGCGGAGTATGAGTATTTATGACCCGTATGGTCGCTTCAGTAAGATTTTGCCATACGTGTTAATCAACTTCTTCTGCTCTGTTGAATCTAAGTTGAAATCTTAATGGGTTTGTAACTGTGCACTGTGTTAGACAATGTTCCAGTGGTCTGTCGGGCATTTCTCCACAGTGCGGTTGTGATATGTTATTTGTGTTCCAGTAACTCTTGTGGTGGTTGTGTTGTGTTGTGTTGTTAGTGTTCCAGTAACTCTTGTGGTGGTTGTGTTGTGTTGTTAGTGATCAATTAACTCTTGTGATGGTTGTGTTGTGTTGTGTTGTTAGTGTTCCAGTAACTCTTGTGATGGTTGTGTTGTGATGTGTTGTTAGTGTTCCAGTAACTCTTGTGGTGGTTGTGTTGTGTTGTGTTGTTAGTGTTCCAGTAACTCTTGTGGTGGTTGTGTTGTCAGTGTTCCAGTAACTCATGTTGTGGTTGTGTTGTGTTGCTAGTGTACTAGTAACTCTTGTAGTTATCTAGTTGTACTCACCTAGTTGTACTTCATTCGATAAATGTGGCATTCGATAAATGTGACCATGGAGTGATAGCACACAAAATGAGGCCAATGGGAATAACTGGTAAAGTAGGACGCTGGACACTCAGTTTCCTGTCAAACAGAACACAGAGCGTAACGGCCAACCATATAAAATCAAGTCCAAGCGCAGTTAAAAGCTCAGTACCTCAAGGTACAGTCCTTGAACCACTGCTTTTCCTTATTCTCATATAAGACATAGACTCAAATACAAGTCACAGCCTCGTATCATCCTTTGCAGATGACACAAAAATCAGCATGAAAATTTCCTCTGCTGAAGTCAATGAAAAACTACAAGCACATATTAATAAAATCTTCGACTGGGCAGCAGAAAATAACATGATGTTAAACAGCGATAAATTCCAGGTAATCAGATACGGTAAAAATGAGAACCTTAAACATAATACAGGGTACAAAACGCAATCAAATTTGCCCATAGTAGGAAGGCAACATGTAAAGTATTTGGGAATAATGATGTCTGACGACCTAACGTTTAGGGAGCATAACCAAGCATATATTGCGGCAGCCAGAAAAATGATAGGATGGATTACGAGAACTGTCAAATCCAAGGATCCCATCACAATGGTTATACTCTTCAAATCACTTGTGCTATCCCGTCTTGAGAACTGTTTAATACTCACTTCTCTATTCAGAGCAGGAGAGATTGCTGAAATAGAGGGAGTACAGAGAACATATACGGGATACATCAACGAAATAAAGCATCTAAATTATTGAGATCGTCTCAAAGGTCTCCAAATGTACTCGCTAGAAAGACGACGGGAGAGATATCAAACAATATACACATGGAAAATACTGGAGGGGCCAGGTCTCAAATCTGCACAGTAAAATAACAATATACTGGAGTGAACGATATGGAAGAAAATGCAGAATAGAACCGGTTAAGAGCAGGGGGGTGCCATAGGCACAATTAGAGAAGACTGTATAAACATCAGAGGTCCGCGGCTGTTCAATATCTTCCCAGCGATCATAAGAAATATTTCAGGAACAACCGTGGACATCTTCAACAGGAAACTAGATAGTTTCCTCCAAGGAGTGCCGGACCAACCAGGCTCTGGTGGGAATGTGGGCCCGCGGGCTGCTCCAAGCAACAGCCTAGTGGACCAAACTCTCACAAGTCACGCCTGGCCTCAGGGCCGGGCTTCTGGAGTAGAAGAACTTCCAGAACCCCATCATGCTGGTACCAAGCAGGTACTTGCGGGGATTGAGCTATGGCTTCTTGGTCCCGCCTCTCAACTGTCAATCAACAGGTGTACAGATTCCTAAGCCTACTGGGCTCTATCATATCTACATTTAAAACTGTGTATGGAGTCAGCCTTCACCACATCACTTCCCAATGCACTCCATCTGTTAAATACTCAGTCACTGAAAAGGTTCTTTCTAACGTCCCTGTAGCTAATTTGGGTACTCAGTTACCAACTGTGTCCCCTTGTTTGCGTACCCCCCCCCCGTGTTAAACAATTTATCTTTATCTACCCTGTCGATTCCTCTTATAATTTTCTAGGTAGTGATCATGTTTCCCCGAGCTCTCCTGTTTTGCAGCGACGTGAGGTGAGTTTTATACAGCCTTTCCTCGTAATTCATGTCCCTTAGTTCTGGGACTAGCTTAGTGGCATAACTCAGAGCTTTTTGCAGCTTAGTCCTGTGATTGACAAGGTACTAGCTCCATGCTGGAGCCGCATACTCCAGGATTGGTCTTATATATGTGGTATACAAGGTTCTGAATGATTCCTTACACAGGCTCATGAAGGCAGTTCTGATGTTAGCCAGCCTCGCATACGCTGCAGATGTTATTCTCTTGATATGGGTTTCAGGAGAGAGGTTTGGCGTGATATCAACCCCTAGACCTTTCTCTCTGTCCGTTTCACGAAGGATTTTATCTCCCTTTCGGTATCCTGTGTCTGGCCTTCTGTTTCCACCGCCCAGTTTCATTACCTTACACTTACTCGGGCTGAACTTTAGTAACTATTTGTTGGACCATTCATTCAGTTTGCCTACGGTCATCTTGTAGCCTCATGCTATCTTTCTCTGTCCTAATCTTCCTCATAATCTTTGAATCATCAGCAAACAATGAAAGGAACGAGTCAATGCCCTCAGGAGCTCATTTACATATATCAGAAACAGTATAGGTTCAAGGACTGAACCCTGAGGAACTCCATTGGTGAGATCTTGCTAATCTGAAACCTCGCCCCTCACAGTGATTCGCTGTCTTCTGTTGCTTAGGTACTTCCTTATCCAATGGAGTACCTTCCCTTTCACTCTTGCCTACATCTCCAGCTTGTGCATTAGTCTCGTTTGTCGTACTGTGTCAAAGGCTTTCACTGCCTCCTGCCTACCCCCCCCCCCCTTTCTTGTACATCAAGACTACATTAGCAGTCATTCAATTTTTTGGCATTTCACCTGTTACCAGTGATTTGTTTAACACTATGGAGAGTGGCAGGCACAGTGCTTCTGCTCCTTTCTTTAGTATCCATGGTGAGATTCCATCCAGGCTCATAGCCTTTGTCACATCCAACTCCAGCAGAAGCTGCCTTCTTGTGGCGGTTGTGTTGCGTTGTTAGTGTTCCAGTAACTCTTGTGGTGATTGTGTTGCGTTGTTAGTGTTCCAGTAACTCTTGTGGCGGTTGTGTTGCGTTGTTAGTGTTCCAGTAACTCTTGTGGTGATTGTGTTGCGTTGTTAGTGTTCCAGTAACTCTTGTGGCGGTTGTGTTGCGTTGTTAGTGTTCCAGTAACTCTTGTGGTGATTGTGTTGCGTTGTTAGTGTTCCAGTAACTCTTGTGGTGATTGTGTTGCGTTGTTAGTGTTCCAGTAACTCTTGTGGTGATTGTGTTGCGTTGTTAGTGTTCCAGTAACTCTTGTGGTGATTGTGTTGCGTTGTTAGTGTTCCAGTAACTCTTGTGGTGATTGTGTTGCGTTGTTAGTGTTCCAGTAACTCTTGTGGTGATTGTGTTGTGTTGTTAGTGTTCCAGTAACTCTTGTACTCACCTAGCTGTATTCACCTAGTTGTGCTTGTGCGGGTTGAGCTCTAGCTCTTTGGTCCCACCTCTCAACTATCAATCAACTGATGTACAGATTCCTGAGCCTATTGGGCTCTATCATATCTACACTTGAAACTGTGTTTGGAGTATGCTTCCACCACATCATTTCCTAATGCATTCCATTTGTCAACTACTCTGACACTAAACAAAATTTTTTTTGTCACAATGGGTTATTTGGGCACTCAATTTCCACCTGTGTTCCCTTGTGCATGTGCCCCCCTTGAGTTAAATAATCTGTCTTTATCTACCCTATAAATTTCTTTCAGTATCTTGGTAATTATGTCCCCCTCTAACTCATCTGTCATCCAGCGACGTGAGATCTAATTCCCGTAGTCTCTCCTCGTAGCTCATACCCCACAGATCGGGTACTAGTCTGGAGGCAAACCTTTGAACCTTTTCCAGTTTAGTCTTATGCTTGACTAGATATGGACTTCATGCTGGAGCCCGCATACTCCACGATTGTTCTGACATTTGTGGTATACAAAGTTCTGAATCATTCCTTACAAAAGTTTCTAAAGGCCGTTCTTATGTTGGCCAACTTGGCATATGCTGCTGATATGATTCTCTTGATATGAGCTTCAGGGAACAGGTCTGGCGTGATATCTACCCCTAGGTCTTTCTCTCTCTCTCTGATTCTTAAGGAACTTCATATTCCAAATTATATCTTGTATCTGGCTTCCTGCTCCCTACACCAATCTTCATTATATTACATTTGCTTGGTTTAAACTCTAACAACCATTTGTTGGGTCATTCCTTCTGTTTGTCCAGGTCTTCTTAAAGCCTCATGCTGTCCTCCTTTGTCTTAAAACTTCTCATAGTTATGGCGTCGCCAGCAAACATTGAGAGGAAATAGTCTATACCCGCTGGGAGATGATTTACGTACGTCAGAAACAGGATAGGGCCGAGTACAGAGCCCTGTGGGACTCCACTGGTGACTTCACTCCAGTCTGAGGTCTCACCTCTCACTGTATCTTTCTGCTTCCTATTGTTTAGTACCCCCCTTATCCACTGGAGCACCCTTCCAGTAACTCCTACCGGTTTCTCCAGCTTATTTACCAGCCTCTAATAGGTACTGTGTCAAAGGCTTTCCGACCGTCCAAGAAAATGCAGTTCGCCCATCCTTCTCTTTCTTGCTTATTCTTTGTCAACTGAAATTGGAATTCTATTAAGACAGTGAGGCAAGATTTACCCTCCCTGAATCCATGTTGGTGGGTTGTCACCAGAAGTCCCTTTTCTCCAGATGTTACTTGTTTTTTCTCTCGATCTTCTCCATCACCTTGCATGGTATACAAGTTAATGCACTGAACTACAGGCACTGCCTGTAGTTCAGTGCCTCTTGTCTGTCACCCTTTTTTTGTATACTAGAAGTACATTAGCCATCTTCCCTATTTCTGGCAGGTCTCCCGTCTCCTGTGACCTACAATATGGAAAGTGGCAAGCAAAGTGCTTCTGCACACTCTTTCAATACCCATGGTGAGATATCGTCTGGACCAACAGCCTTTCTCACGTCCAGGTCCAACAGATGTCTCTTGACCTCAACTCTTGTAATTTCGAACCCTTTCAAGGCCGCCTGGTTTACTGCCACCTCTCCTAGAACAGTGAGAGGTGGCACAGTGCCTCGTTCTATTATGAAGACCTCCTGGAACCTCATGTTGAGTTCTTCACACACCTCTTTGTCATTCTCTGTATACCTGTCCTCGCCTGTTCTAAGTTTAGTTACCTGTTCTTTCACTATTGTTTTCCGTGTGATGTGACTGTGGAGTAGCTTTGGTTTTTTTTTTTTAAGTTTTCTCTCCTTTTCTCACACTAACATACTCATTCCTGGTTCTCTGGTATCTCTCTCTGCTTTCTGGTGTTCTGTTATTTCGGAAGTTCCTCCACGCACTTTTGTTCAGTCCCTTTGCTTCCATTCATGCCCTATTAAACCACGGATTCGGTTTTTGTCTTTTGGGCCGGGATAAACCTGTTTACTGCCTCCTTACACTTTTGGGTGACATAGTCCATCATGTCTTGTACGGACATAGTTCTGAGTTCTGTGTCCCATGGTATAATTCTTAGGAATTTTCTCATCTCCTCATATTTTTTATTTCGGTATGCAAGCCCTTTGTTTCCTAGTTTTTTTTTTGGGGGGGAGACAAATTCTAGCTTTACCAGGTCTAGTATTTGTATACTAGAATACTCAAAGATCAATACACTGTGATCACTCATTCCCAAGGGGGCTTCCATCTTAACTTCCCTTATATCCGTCTCATTCAGGGTATATATCAGATCAAGCATGGCTGGTTCATCTTCTCTCATTCTTGTCTGTCCCTTGACGTGTTGGCTTTGTAAGTTTATTGTTGCCACGTCCAGCAGCTTAGCTCTCTATGTATCTGGTCCTCCATGTGGGTTTCTGTTCTCCCAATCAATCTTCCTGTGGTTGAAGTCTTCAATGATTAGTAAGCCGAATCTGTTCCTGCTAGCGACAGAGGCTGTTCTCTCTATTATGTTAATGGTGGCCATTTTGTTTCTGTCATTTTCCTGTCTGGGTCTTCTGTCATTTGGTGTGGGGTTATATATATATGTGACTACTACTAAAGGTTTTTGTCATCCAATTGCTATGGTACCCGTTATGTAGTCACTGAAACCTTCACAGCCCTGAATAACCATCTCCTCAAAACCATCCCAAATTCTTATCCTGACCCCTTCCCAGTGTTATATAGTCGTGATGTCCTGGCTCTTTCCCCTGATCATTCCCTTCCCTTATCAGCAGAGATAAGCTACACCATATCAGCTGGCGTAGAGATATCAGCTACACCACCTTCTCCTCTCCCTTCTCTCTCTTTCCTCACTACATAGAAGTCCAGCAGAAACACTGCATTTGTTTTGATTTTCGTTAGCTTTGTTTCTGAGTACTATTATGTCTGGGTTTTCATCTAGTGCCCATTATCCAAGACCACTTCTTTTATATGTGATCTCTTCTATGTTAGTGAACATTGCCTTCAAGCTCACTTTCTTATGGTCATTATCATGTCCCCTTCTTGGTGAGCGTTCTGCTGTTGGAGGAAGGTGTTCCATAGGTGTGAAGATTTGTGAGATAGTTAACAGGGTCTCAAGGAATACTGGGGTGAGAGGTGGGGGGTGGGCCAAGGGATGGGGGGGGGGGACAGGGAGAGTATGGGCTAAGGAGGCAGAGGGGACATGGAGTACATGGAGTGAGAAGGGGTGTTCTTGTACGGGTTGTGTTGCGTTGTTAATGTTGCAGTAACTCTTGTATTTACCTAGTTGTATTCACCTAGTTGTGCTTCAACGGGTTGAGCTCTTGCTCTAAGGGCCCGCCTATCAACTGTCAATAATTTTTTTTTTACACACACACACATCCCCAGGAAGCAGCCCGTAGAAGCTGTCTAACTCCCAAGTACCTATTTACTAGTAGATAAACAGGTGCATCAGGGTGAAAGAAACTCTGCCCATTTCTTTCCGCCTTAGCCGGGGATCGATAGTATTCTAACATGCGATAGTTGTGTTGTGTTGTTAGTGATCCAGTAACTGTTGTGGTGGTTGTGTTGTGTTGTGTTGTTAGTGATCCATTAACTCTTGTGATGGTTGTGTTGTGTTGTTAGTGATCCATTAACTCTTGTGATGGTTGTGTTGTGTTGTGTTGTTAGTGATCCATTAACTCTTGTGATGGTTGTGTTGTGTTGTTAGTGTTCCAGTAACTCTTGTGGTGGTTGTGTTGTGTTGTGTTGTTAGTGATCCAGTAACTGTTGTGATGGTTGTGTTGTGTTGTGTTGTTAGTGATCCAGTAACTGTTGTGGTGGTTGTGTTGTGATGTTAGTGATCCAGTAACTCTTGTGGTGGTTGTGTTGTGTTGTGTTGTTAGTGATCCAGTAACTGTTGTGGTGGTTGTGTTGTGTTGTGATGTTAGTGATCCAGTAACTCTTGTGGTGGTTGTGTTGTGTTGTGTTGTTAGTGATCCAGTAACTGTTGTGGTGGTTGTGTTGTGTTGTGATGTTAGTGATCCAGTAACTCTTGTGGTGGTTGTGTTGTGTTGTGTTGTTAGTGATAAAGTCACTCTTGTAGTAGTTGGGTTTTTTGTATATATTAATATTGTATTCGCATCGGGGAATTAATTAGGAAAACACTCGTCCGATGCGGCTCTGGAAATAAGCAGCCAATAAGTATTCCAGATGCGCAATCGGTTCACAGTCATCTGTTCCTGGGTTCGATTCCTGGGCAGCACGAGACATGCGGACAATAATCGACAATGCTGCAGTAGACATTTAATTTATCTCGGCTTAACTGCCTTTATTACTAGCCATAAACAGCTTATAATCGTATTGTAACGTACGTATTGTAACTGTGCTTGAAGAACGACACAGATCAAGATTTATATATAATAAGGGATTCAACGTCAGTATGATGGATTACTTCTCACATTGTTCTGTAGTAACGTTATGAAGTTGATGACCTCGCCAAGCTTGCAGGAAAAGAAGACCGTGTTACACACTGTCTTGTGTTATAAAAAGGAATTTTTATAAAATGTGTCAAACAAAACATTAGTTTAGGGGCAATTGGCATAATCAATAGACTGACAGATTTCAAATATCAAAAACAACTTGGCTATGAGCATCTCTGGCTGTTCAGTTTTTAGGGTGATCTAGATGACATAAAGTGAAAGTTGTTTTAACATGTCTCATGCTGGATCATTATGTTATATACCTGACAGAGTACCAGGCAGTACCCGGTTCTTTATATGTATGTCTTTCTCCCTTCCTTCCTCCCTCCCGTTCTACCTCTCTAATATATCCTTCTTGTCACTCTTTGTCCCCTCCCTCCCATTCGCCACCCATCCATTCCTTCAATTTCCCATTGATTCCGCCCTCCCGTCATATTAGTCAATATATGAATTCACTATTATTTAAAACTAGCAGTACCCGGCCACGCGTTGCTGTGGCTCAGCAATGCATGTGCATTGCTGAGCCACAGCAACCTTCCCTGTCCCCCAGTCCATACCCCCCTTCCTCTCACCCGTCTCCTCGGCCTCCCAACCATTCCCCACTTTACCATCCCTCTCGTCCTCCCCACCATTCCCCCTCCACCATCCGCTCTTCCTTCCCACCATGCCCCACTCCCCTGTCTCTTTGTCCTCCCCACCATTCTCTATTCCCCCATCTCCTCGTCCCCACCATCCCAAACTTCCCCGTCCCCTCATCCTTCCCCACCATTATCCCCCTCATCCTCCCCACCATCTCTCACTTCCGTCCCCTCGCCATCCCCACCATTCCCCACTCCCTCGTCCGATGCCTTCCCAAATGGTTTCATGTTCCCATCAGAAAATTGGGAACTTCAAGTGATCTGATGTTCCCATCACTGAAATATAAGAAAAACAGTTAAAAAATTAAATGAAAATATGAAAAAATATAAAAATAAACTATACTCACAAAATAAATGATCTGGTAAACAACACAGCTCAATTCCAATGCAATTCACACAAAATAATTAAATTAAAGTTAAAATAAATTAAATTCTATGAAAATTCAGTTGTTGTGTTTTTTGTTTTTTTTTCTTCTTTTTAGCAGGGATAATCCTGCGCGGGCTCTAAGCCTCTGGCTGGCCCACTAAGTGATGCTTGTTTCTGTTTTACCTGGGCGGAGGATGAGTATGTATAACTCGTATGGTCGCTTCAGTAAGATTTTGCCATATGTGTTTAACAACTTCCTCTGCTCTGTTGAATCGAAGGTGAAATCTTAACGGGTTTGTAACTGTGCACTGTGTTAGATAATGTTCCAGTGGTCTGTCGGGCATTTCTCCACAGTGTTGACATTTCCTCTCACCTTCCGGAACCCGTAAGCCTATTTCCCATGCACATGGGTATCCAAGCCTGATGCGATGTAAGTGCACTTCTGTTGTTCTACTGCCCCCGTTCATCAAACTAAGTGGTTCGTAGTTGGTTGAATTCTTGTACCAACCCGCAGAACCTGATGTTGCAACTGCTGTGTTGTGGTCACTGTACATCTTTTGCAGTGCTCTGTTTCGAATCACTTGCTTCATCTGGGAGAGACTCTGTGGTATGTAAATGTCTACATTCCTCCTCTTAGTAGCAAGTTTTGCAGCTTCGTCTGCAATGTCATTACCTAATAGTCCCACATGACTTGGCACCCAGTTGATAAGTACCCGTCGGCCTTGTCGTTTGAGTGTGTGCATGAATGATAAGACATTGGTGATCAGATGGATGTTATCACATATGTGTTCCTGTTGCAAGGTTTCAATGGCGGTTCTCGAATCTGTATGGATGATAACATGTTGTCGGTGTTCAGCAAGAGCATGTTCCAAAGCCTTTTGAATGGCTAGCATCTCAGTCTGTAAAGTCGAACACCCATTTGAGAGCCTCCAACTATATACAGAGTTTCCTGCTTTAACTGCAGCTCCGGTTTCTTGTCCCTGCTGGTCTACTGACCCATCCATGAAGTAAGTGAAGCTGTCGGATGCCATGTTTGCTTCTATATGCATCTGTGCAAAGTGACGGAGCAGATGAGGATGTGTCTGGTTCTTCGTCCCATCAAGAGCCATAATCTGAAAGTCTGCTGGCAGAGATTCCCAAGGGGCTTGTATAACAAAGTCTGCATGTATGTCGTCGACACCCCTCTCAGTGACTGTGTTTGCCATATCGAATGTATCGATGGCGTTTATCGCACAATGGGTCCACCTGGTGCCATTGGAGGCTCTTCTGTCCAGAGTTAGTGCTCCAGTGATCATATCTTTAAGTGAACTGATTCTAGGTCTAGTCAATATCTTGGTCAGCATGCACGCAGCAATCCCCTTTACCCTTATTTCAATCGACGTTAGCTTTGTCTCTAGTCTTAGGTTCAGGATTTTAGTCTATCTGGGAGCACCTGTTATGACTCGCAATGCATCATTTTGAAGAACCTCAACGTTTGCCCACTGACCAGGAGAAAGAGTGAGTAAGGCAGGTGCTGCATAATCAACCAGGGAACGAACGGCGTGTATGTAAAATATTCTCAACACTCTGTGTCCCGCTCCTAGACGGGGCCCTGTGATTGCTCTCATTATATTTATTCGTGACTTTGTTTTCTCCTTTAGATATTGAATTTGCTTATGGAACGTCATTTTAAAATCAATCCACACTCCGAGATATCGATATTGTGTAACCCACTGAAGGTTAATGTCCTGAATGCGTAGGTGCCGGTCTGGAGCCTTGCCACCTAGTCTCATCACCTTAGACTTCTGTGCAGATATTTTTAGCCCTAAAACACTGCATTCAGATGTCACTTGATCTAAAGCACCTTGAGCTTTATTTAGAAGTGAAGGACCCGTAACGACTAATGCTAGATCATCAGCATAGCTTAGCAATGTAACCCCTTCTGTAAAGGACATGGTAACAAGGTTTTCCATAAGGATGTTAAAATGACTAGGACTGAGGACTCCTCCTTGTGGAGTCCCATTCTCGTGCAAGTGGTAGTCCGACACTTGTCCTTGCAACTTTACCCTGGCATACCTGTGACTTAGGTAATCTTGAATCCATGCTAGCATTTTCCCCCTCACACCTTTTTTAACTAAGGTGTGTAGTATTGCTGGCGGGCTTGCAAGTTCAAACGCTTTTTCCAGATCAAGGAAGACCACTATAGCTGGACCTGAGTTAACTGTTCCTAGTAATGTTGCTATGCAGTTTGCAGTACCTACTCCTCTAGTGAAGCCAAATATGTGTTTATGAAGGTCTCCAGTCTTCCACAGTAGCCTATTTAAGACCATCCGTTCTGCAGTTTTACTAACGCATGATGTTAATGAAATGGGTCTGTAATTGCCAGGTTCATTCGGCTTAGGAATCGGGATGATGTCTGCTTTCTTCCAAGAGGGCGGTAGTTTGCCTTGCTGCCAAGACGCATTGATGACGTCCAATATCCCTCGGTCTCCAGCAGGACCTGCATGTGCGATCATTGAGTATGTAATGTTATCAGCACCTGGTGCAGTGTCCTTACCACCTTTTTTGGCTCTGCTTAGTTCCTGTTCGGTGAAGGGACAGTCACATTCGTCATTTATAGCTATGCCCGCATGAATGACTGTCATCCTCTCTTGTTTTAAGTGTTCTTGCTGCCTTCGGACCATTGCAGGAAGCTGATATGAAGCTGTTCTTTCTGTAAATTGGAGAGCAAGTCTCTCAGCCTCCTGCAATGGTTGAATACATGCCTGTGGCCGGGCTGGTCGACCTGATATAGTTTTAATCTGACCCCATATCTTGCCAAGACTACTATGTTCATTTAGAGTTTGACACCACTCAAACCATCTTGCCTCCTTTACTTCTCTAGAAACTCGCCTTGCTTCAGATATCACCGCTCGTAGCAGAGTTCTTCCTTCTGGTGTGGGGTTTCTCTTTAGATGTTTTCTGAAGATATTGACTCTGTGGTTCTGTTCTTTAACGTCATTACTATAGAACCAATAGTTCTTTCGTTTCGTGTTACCTGTGATAATGATCGGAATAGCTTTGTTCGCAGCAGCTGCAACGGCTTCCTGCAGATTGGTCTCGTGAATGTTCAAATCCTCAGGTGGCGTGTACGTTGCATACCATTTTTCAAGTTCTTCTTGGTATACATTCCAATTGGCCTTTCCTAAATTCCACCGAGGCCGCGCAGGTGGTGTAGGAGGTCGTGCCAGGTTTAGTGTCGTGACAGTAGCATAGTGGTCACTGGTGATCACCGGGTCTACTTCCCACTTCGCCTGTTGCTGGAGTGCTGTGGAGATGAATGTAAGATCAAGGGAACCTCCTAGAATGTGAGTGGGTTCCCCAGTGTTGAGAAGTGTAATTTCAGGTACTTCTCGCAGAGCTGCAGCTAAATGGCGCCCATCTGCATTGGCTGGCCCAGTTGCACCTAATTCTGGATGATGAGCATTAAAATCTCCAGCAATAATTAAATTTTCCTGCGTGGCCAAGGCAAGCACTGCCTCTGCTTCTAGTTTACGTCTAGGGGGCTTGTAGACGTTGTATATGAGGAGCTCAAAATTAGCCATATTCACTGTAACTGCTAATACCTCTACTCCATCCCCACATGAAACTGAGTCCATTTTCTTGCTGGGTATCGTGTTTCTGACTAGGGTCATTAATCCTCTTAGTCTCCCCTGCACATACGGTAGAACATAGTGCTGATATCTAGCTAATCTGAAGGATTTCGTGGCCGGGAAAAGAGTTTCTTCCAAAACGATTATATCTGCTTTCGTGCTGATTGCAGCCTCCTGAAGTGTGTGTTTTTTTATTTCCAAGACCTTGTATGTTCCACTGCAGAATTCGTAATGGCCAGACGACGGGTTCGGTTGGTGTTGCTTGTTCTACTAGAACTCCTCCTCGGAATCGACCTCTATATTCACCGCCTCGCAAGTCGTGTCGCTGCAAATCGGACTGCATTGATAGTTCGTGGTCATCCCCGACGTTGTTGGAATCTGTGCATAACTGTGGTCCATCGCTATGTTGTTGGAAGTGCAGCAGGTCGGACTGCATTGATTGTCCGTGGCCAACCCCGGCATTGTCGGAATCTGTGCAGAACTGTGGTCCATCACTTTGTTGTTGGTATTGCTGCAAGTCGGACTGCATTGATTGCTCGCGGCCGTTTCTTGTGTTGGCGGAACCTGCGCATCTCTGCTGTTCAATACGTCTTTGTTGGCGTTGCTGCAGATCAGACTGCATTGGCTGTTGTTGTCTGTCTCCTGTGTTGGAAGATTCTGTTGATCGTGGGTGGTCACTGCGTCTTGCAGTTGCGTTTGTGAATGTCGATGTCCCGGTGAGTAGTAGGGTGTAAGTGCCACAGACGAATTTTTGTTTTTCTGGAAATTCGTGTGTAGCGCTTCGGGGTTTCAGGTGAATTTGTAAATTCCCCTGTAGCGCTTTAGGGTTTTCAGGTGAATTTGGGGATTCTCAGATTTGGAAGTAAGGATTTCTTATGAGTGAGTAATTTCCGAGATTTTAGAAGTTTGTTAAAGTCTTATGAGAAAAATAATTTCCGAGACTTAGAAGTTTGTTAAAGGGCTTATGGGACAAAATCAAATATCGTTTGTAGCTCTTTAGGGTTTCCAGGAGAACTCTACGGACATGTTTTACATGTTTTCAACTTAGAAAAATCGTCTATGTAAGCCTTAGTTATTCATATAAATTTAGAAAATCACCTGTGCGGGCCAGGGTTTTCAGGAGCTCGTACCTCACATCACCTCCCTCCCCCTTACCTCGCAATCTCTCGCGTCACCTTTATTTACCTTACGCCCGGCCAGCCAGATATCGCATACAGGTTACCTCTTATCTTATCTTATCTTCTCCATAATATCTGGACCGTCCCTCCTCTCTCTCTCTCTCCCTCTCTCTCCTCTTCATATTATTCCCTCTTCCTATTTTCTGACATACTAATATTTTATTCCTTTTTCATTAACCATTCAGTTTTATACAAATCAACCGAAGCATCTCAATGTAACCTTTAATACTGAAACTGCCTCAGAGACTATCTAAGCTGGCCCCAGCTACCTGCCCCAGGCTATCTGCCCGAGGCAATCATCACCTGATTACCTGCCCCAGACATCTACCAGTCATTGTCGGCGTTCGCCACCGTAATAATTTATATATATATACATTAAGCGTTAATAAAACTTATTTATTTATTTATAATTTATTTAGTCATCTAATTCATAGTTTACACAATTTATAATAAAAGAGTTTATTCCCAGTATTCGCCAATCATTCTCGCTATTAATGAAACAGCCAAACGCTCACTCAGGGGCACACTATCGTTATTACGCTCATTCAGGGGCCCCCTCAGATCGCCAAAGTCTCAGAGGCCTACACTTTCAGTCAACATTCAATCTTCATCCTGTTCACAAGGTTCCCCTAGCCTAGTCATATCATCATGTCAGTGTGTCCTCTGTGCCTGTCTCCTATCAACAACGAAATCGTTCATGCGTGTCAAACACGATGTTTAACATGCCTAGGTGAAATGTCCATCAACGCTCTTCAAGAATGCAGACTGTACTGTATAGGATGCAATGGGCCTACACCGCCTGGACATTTTGACGTAACCTGTACCAGCTGTGGACAACTCTATTGTGCAAATCGTAAGTACCGCTTTTTCTCGCACATTCAATAAACTTTCAAAGAAAATATATATCCGAAACACACATACATACATACATACAGACAGTCAATTTATATATATATATTATTTTCATTTCAGTTCATGGTTCTACTTCCTGCCCATACTGTCGTTTCTCCGTTAACCGGGAACCTCCCACCGAAGCCAGAAACGTCATTGAACCTCCACCCAAACGCCGTCGCATCATAAATAACCGTACGTTTTCACAATAATTTTCGTAATTTTAAAAGTTAATAATTGTATTTTTAACAAGTGTATAAACAAGTAATAAGTACTCATACAGAAAAATATTTCCATTACAGGAGTTCCTATTCGTTATCAAGAGAATCTCATACTTGGTGGAATCAACATCCCAGCTCGTAAGTAATATTATTATTTATCTGTAATTCAGTTTTTAATCTTATTTAAACTTTTTTGTTTTTCCTCTTAATAATAATTCCTCTTATTTACATGATATTTTCCTATTAAGGTTTTCAAATCCTCTTATTGTTTTCAAATTTGTTTTCCTCTTAATGTTTATTCATTGCTAATATTATATTACAGAATCTCCCCTGGATTCAACCCAACCCTCTGAGTGGAGCACACCTGTACGCAGTCAACCCCAGCTGTCCCAGGAGCTAGAAGAAGATGCACCAGACGGCAACCAGCAGGCATCCTCAGATGAAGAAGAAGAAGACAATCAACCCCCTGTTCACGACATATCAGATGAAGAAGTCAACGCTCCAGATTCCCCAGAGGTACTTAACTTAGATAACGTTGTTCCGCGAGTGTTAGAAGTCATTAACCATTTCGAAGGATCATTCTCGAGGCATTCTTTCTCCATTCCCGGTCATTTAGACGCCGACCCCAGCATTTATATAAATAGGTATAGGGAATTTTTTATAGAATATATAGACAATCAGTTCAGACAAATACAGGAAGAATTCCCTCCCTCATTTCACATTTACCCTGATGTAAGCCTAATTTTGCAAAAACTTAATCATGCCGACAATCAATATGAAATATTAGACGAAGTATTTTCAATTAGAGGCGAAACTCAGATTGTTACACAGGAAGAGGTGGAAGTTCTTGTAAATTCATGGGTTGACGAAATGTCTGCTAAAATTGACGAATGCCTAAAAAATGTCCAATCCTCAAGTGTAGGAATTCATTCCATGTCAGGCTTTGCCATTAATTTTTCGTATATTCGCCACCCTATGCACCTTGGATCTTACGTACCATATCCTGCAAAATTAAAGGGTAAAGAATCAGTATTTAATCCTGAAAGTGAAGGAGATGAGTGTTTGTTACAGTGCATTGCAGCGTATAAAAACTTAGCAATGGGCAGGACCATGGATAACGTTAGAAAGTGTTACAAAAACCTTCGATGGTGTAGAAGATTCGTAGTATGGGCAGATGAAATCAGATTCCCCGTATCATTTGATAACCTTAAGAAAATAGAGAAGCTTAACAAAATTTCTATTTATATTTATACAGTAACTCATGAAAGTAACAGATACTATCTTAGTTTAGCTAGGAAAAGCCAGGAAAAGTATGCCGATAAAGTCCCTTTGTTGTTATTAGAAGGCAAGCATCTCTGTCTGATCAAGGATTTTGATAAATTTGTAAAGAATATTAACCATAATCGGTATAAAATTCCTGACACTCATAAATTCTGCAAAATTTGTCTTTTGCATGCTCCCTTAGATGAAATTCAAGCTCACGAAGAGTCATGCACTGTATCCCAAGTATTTTCGTTCTATAATCCTAGTGATAAAATCAGTTTTAAAAATTACGGTAGGACCTATAGCCCAACTCACACCGCCTATTACGATTTTGAATGTCTATTAGACCGTCAAAATCCTAGAGGCATGGTGGAATGTAAGCATAAAGCAATTGCTTATGCTTACATGATTTTAGACAGGGAATTCAATGTCGTAGAAACGTATTCATACGTAGGCCCAGACGCGGTCAATCATTTTATTACAAAGCTAGAAGCCTCATGGAAAGCTATTCATGCTCAGCTCCCCAACTTCCCTAAGAACTTGTCTAGAGAACAGGAAAGAATGTTTCAAAGACAAAATACGTGTCAATTGTGAAAGAAAGATAAACATAGACATCATAATCATGCTATTCAGGAAAATAATTACTTAGGTGCTTATTGTGCTCGTTGCAATTTACAATGTAAAAATGCTCGTAGATACTTGACCACATTTTCCCATAATGCTGCCTATGATCTTGGAATTATACTTAAAGAACTGTCCAAAAATCCTCACCGCGATGTAGAAATTCTAACCAAGGAAGGATTGAAATTTATGCAAGTCATCATAGGTAAACTTAAATTCCTAGATAGCCTAGCTCTCCTTAATGGGTCATTAGGAACCTTAGCAAGCGAGCACGTTGCCGGTAAGAAACCCACCAAGTACACTGAACACATACTAAATGGCGTATCCGATGAAGCTAAAGCTCTGTTAATTAAAGGTAAACAAAGCCTATGTTATGATTATATTTCTTCCATGGACGTGTTAGATGAACCTCAACTCCCTTCGCGAGATAAGTTTTACAATGTTTTACATGACTCTCCACTGTCTGAAGAAGATTATAACAATGCTCTTAAAGTATTTAATTTAGGGAACTGTACAAACATCAAGGATTACCTCATGTTATATTTAAAAGTTGACGTGGGAATGCTAGTTGATATATTTACACTTTGGCGAACATCACTGAAAGAAATTTATGAACTAGATATTGTTTTCTATGTATCACTTCCTAGTTATGCTTGGGACGCGTTCTTATTTAAATCAAAAGTTGTACTTGACTATGTGTATGATCAGAATATATATGATTTGTTGAGAAGGAATCTTAGAGGAGGGTTCACATCTTCCATTAGACAATTTACACAGGCTGTTAACGAGCACACTACATCTAACCCTAGCTCAGATGACGATACTCATATTTTGTACCTCGACTTTAACAGCTTATATGCAGCGTGCATGGCTGAGGTACTTCCCCAGGGTGGGATTAGACAATTAACTGACCTTGAGCTGGATACCTTATTAGGGCAAGGGTTACAACATATCCCCTGTGATCAAGACAAAGGCTATTGGATTTTATGCGATACAAAACATGTATCTCCCGAGGTAGCCAGGTATACTGATGATCTGCCCCTTGTACTGTCTCATACTAATATAACGGAGGAGTTTTTGTCAGAGTACAGTAAGAAAACCCTTAATGATGAAAAACGTAAGCTCCCACCTAAAAATACTAAGTTAATTGCATCCCACTTGCCCCAAAACGACTACTTAGTAAGCCTTGATTTCCTGCAATTGCTATTAAAACTTGGACTAGAAGTTGAACGAGTAAAAACAATCTATGAATTTAATCAGGCTCCCTATTTAAAAGATTTTATTTCAACCAACATTCGAGAACGAGCCAATACCACCTGTAAAGTTAAAGGAAAAGCTTTTAAACTCATAAGTAATAGTCTGTACGGGAAATCAATGACAAATATATCTCGATATGCTAATACTCACCATCTAGTAACGACAAAACATTCATTCTTAACTCATGCAAGAAACCCTTTGTATAAACGAGCTGTCTCTTTAGGTCAAGATAGGGTTCTCTGTACAGTAATGAAAGACATCCTTAAAGTTACCACTCCTTCTTACATGGGATATCAGATCTTGCAGATAGCCAAGAGGCGTTTATACGAGTTCTGGTATAATGTAGTTAAAGCCCATTATGGGGAGAGAGCTAGACTAATTTATACGGATACAGACTCATTCATATTTACTCTGACCTGTAAAGATGCTTTCCAAGAAATGACAAAAGCTCCTCTAGTAGATTATATGGATTTCAGTAATTTCGACAAAGATCATCCCATGTATTCTGCTACTCGTAAAGGTGAACTAGGACTCCTCAAGTCAGAAGTAAAGCAGAAAATCATAACTGAATTAATTGCACTCAAGCCTAAAACTTATTCTCTCCTATCCCTTGATAATGAACATTTATGTAAATGTAAAGGGATTCCTTATCACCAACAAAAGAAAATAACACATGCATCTTTTCAGAACACATTAGAGACAAATACAACTTTTAATTTTGTATCCCGATCTATTCGTAATGTTAATGGACAGATATGCACGTGTAAAACAACTAAGCGCGGTCTGTCAGCTTTTGATGACAAGAGGTACCTCATTAGTCCCACAGAGTCATTAGCTTACGGTCACCCAGACATTCCAGAGCGTGAGGTACAGGTACAGGTAGAGGAAGAGGTACAGGAAGAGGTACAGATAGAGGAAGAGGTGCAGGTAGGGGATCCAGTAATTGTAGATAATCCCCAACCAAGACGTCAATTGTTCCCTATTTTTAATCTTTGGGAAAAGCGGGATAGAGTCGCTCAGCAATTATTCCCTAACAACAACTAAGTCTGTTACTGTATTGTCTATGTATTATCTATAACTATATTCAAATGTCTATGATATTGTATTGGCTATGATTTGTTACTGTATTTGATATGAAAATGACTAAGATTTGTTACTGTATTGGATATGATTTGTTACTGTATTGGATATGTTATGACTATGATTTAATGTCTATGATAATGTATATTCTATGATTTTATTACTGTATTTGATATGTTCAAATTGCTATTTTAAGACTTATTTATTTATTACTGTATTGGATATGTTATGACTAAGATTTTATTGGCTATGATATTGTATATTCTATGATTTTATTACTGTATTGGATATGTTATGACTATGATTGTATTGGCTATGATATTTGATATTGTATATTCTATGATTTTATTACTGTATTGGTTATGTTATGACTATGATTTTATTGGTTATGTTTAAATAAAACTCGAATGTAGATTTCGTTTAAATACTCCTTTCATTATATATTTGTAGTTAGTCTATTGAATCCTAGCAACATGGAAGGGCAGAAAAAAGTTATTACTGAATCCCAGTTGAATATATTTAGTGAACCGTCAAGAATTATTATTGCTGGATTTTCAAATGGTGGGAAGAGCTATTTATGTGCTAAAATGATAGAGAAATATCAGCAGAACTTTGCAAAAATAATTATCTGTGGAAGTGGGTATAAAGAGTTGAGAACTAATCCACTCTTTAAACATAAGATATCTTTTTACTCTGAAATTGTAAACCCTTTAGATGATCGTGATCCAGAGGATACATCTCATATATTAGTTGTTTATGATGACTTGTATGTTGA
This sequence comes from Procambarus clarkii, assembly GCF_040958095.1. Taxonomy (NCBI): domain Eukaryota; kingdom Metazoa; phylum Arthropoda; class Malacostraca; order Decapoda; family Cambaridae; genus Procambarus; species Procambarus clarkii. Next base: position 38,940,989 of record NC_091173.1, read on the forward strand.
ATCTACAAACTCTAAAATAGTAAGTGATATATTTACTAAGGGACGGCATGAGAACATCTCTGTTATTTTTATAACCCAAAATATATTTTTCAGTGGGAAATTTTCTAGATCTATAAGTTTAAATGCTTCTCATTTTATTCTGCTTAAATCAAGAGACTTGTCCCAGATAGAAACATTAGGCAGACAAATATTCGGAAAACAAGATGCCAAGAAATTTTTAGATATATATAAGAAAGTGATTTCTCGACAGTATGGGTATTTACTTGTTGACTTGGGCGTTAAAACACCTGAATCCATAATATTTAGGGGAAATATTGTAAATGAACCCCCATATGAAATAGTGTATCAATGGTGAACATTACACAAACTCTTAATAAGATATACAATGACCCCAAGTCCATAGGTGGGTTTGGTGGCGTTTTAAAATTGTATAAGGCTGCAAAGAAAACAATCCCTGAAATAACTATAAAAGATGTGAAAGACTATTTAAAAACGTCTAATGCATATACCTTACATCTATTAAAAAAACGTAAATTTAAACGAAGACGTATCTTAGCACCTAGACCTAAAGCTTTCTTTACCAGTGACTTGGCTGATATGACATTGTTAGCTAAGCACAACAATGATATTAAATATTTATTAGTTTGTGTTGATATATTTTCAAGGTTTGCACATGTAGTTCCACTATCCACTAAATCAGGTCAGAGTGTAAGTGAAGCCATGAAAGCTGTTCTGGATTTACCTTCATCAAAAGGTGTAAGGAAGCTTAACACTGATAAGGGCGGTGAATTCTATAATAAATATATGAAACGATTGTTAGACAGTAAAAACATTGATCTGTACAGTGTATTTTCTCAGGAAACTAAAGCCAGTATTGCAGAGAGATTTATAAGAACATTGAAAACTAAGATATATAAATATTTAACGGCTTATAACACCTTAACCTATATAAATGTTTTACCTGATATGGTTAAAACGTATAATAGAACACCACATAGAGGATTAAAGGGGAAAATACCTATTGATGTACATGCTTTATCTTTGCCTCAAGATGTGACTAGGCAATTTAAGCTCATGTATAAAGGAGAGCAGCAGACTAAGCAACGCATCAGTAATCATCTGTCTGTAGGAGATACAGTACGGCTTGCCTTATCTAATCGTATTTCAAAGTTCAAAAGAGGTTTTCATCAACAGAACACTAAGGAAATATTTACAATTGCTCAAATTGATACTAAACAACCCGTGCCTTTATATTATCTAAAGGACTTAAATAATAGACTTATAGAAGGCGGATTTTATAGAGAGGAGTTGACTCCCACCTACTTGTCAGATACATTTGAAATTGAGAGAATTATAAGTAAACGTAAAGTTGGTAATACTACTTTATATAAAGTTAGATACGTCGGTTACGACAGTTCATTTGATCAGTGGGTGAATTCAGATGACGTGAAGAAACTATGAAGAAGCAGCCCTTAGTTAGCAAGTATCGTGGATTTATTGAACTATTAGCTAGATTAGGTTATAATTCTAGGAAAAAGTTAATTAAGACTCTTAAAAAGGAACATATACTTTGCTTATCAGAAATATTTAATAATTTCTTAAAAAATAAAATTGAAGTTGGGAAGCCTATTTTAAAGAGACTTTCTAAATATAGAGCTCTACTCCATACATTAGCCTGTAAGAAGAAAGCTATTTCACTCAAGAAAGACATATTAACAAGTAAAAGAGGAGGTAATTTATTGGGCATTTTACTTCACATAGCTATAAATTTCATTTCAAGGCTATTTAATAAGGAATAATGAAAGAATTCTATCTTGTACCACGAAAAGCTATTGATCAACAGAAGCCTACGGCAGTAAGTGTTGAGAAGCCTACGACGACAGTGAGAACAAATCCTGTTATACAACACTTGATAGACTTAAGATTAAAGCTTAAGGATTATGATTTTGCTGTCTCCTTCTTAAATTATTTTAATACAACTGGACTTGTAAAGTGGGATGAGGAAGGGAACATTACATCGCCAGTTACTGGGATCAATATTGTTGATGACGTTATAGGCAGGATGTGCACTCCGAAATTGTTATTCCCAGAAGATAAACTGCCAATTGCAAAGTTGTTCTACTCTTTGACATCTACACCTAAGAATTTATTTAGAAATGTAGATGCGAAAAATCAAGTGTTTTCTCCTCCAAGTTTGAAGAGGAAGATCAAGGCTGTAGATGAAGGAGAGTCTACCTGGATATCATATTAAGGTGAGTTTCTGTTTATTTTTATCATTTACTATTAGTCTACAGGATGGATAGTTACGTTATATATGCAGCGAGTAACTCTGATACTGATGTATTTAAAAACAATGCTCCCAATGCTTTTGAAAATAGATTACATAATCAGCTGCCTTTAGACCCGAATAAAGCTTATGAAGTGTGCCTGAAGAATATATTCCTGCCTCCATCTTATTTCGCTGTTAGGAGGAATGACCCGGAAAGTTTTATTTCAGTTCAACTTCTAGTGTCTAATAAAAATTTATCTGATTTGAGTACGGTGAATACATCTTTCACTTTAAAGTCGGATATTTTAGCCAGTGATAATTGCATAGAGCTAACGACTATTTTAAATAGAGAAATTTCTACTATATTTTCAAAAGGTTTACTGAGTTTTATAGGACCCGTACTTAATTATAATTTCCCAGATCACGGGGACGTTTATATGAAATATGATTCGAGTATTAATCGAATTAAGTTTAATGCAGCATTTAGTGAGAAGTTGTTAAAATTATTTATTACAAAGGATGGAAAATTAGTTGTTCGAATTTCTTTATCTTTCGGTCGAAATATATGTAAAGTTATTGGAGCTGAAGTAGGTAAAGCCTATGATATTTTTATTATGAATAAGCTACCTAATAACAGGTTATTTGTACAAGATACTTGCTATTATCATCCTAGGCCAGGAGGCCGTATAGATTTCTTGTGTGTATATTGTGATAAGGTGCAGCCCACCATGTTTGGTAATCAGATTGTAAATATCTTGGATGTTGTTTCGTTTCAAAGTAATGTAACACACAGGAAATTATATAAACCTTTAAATACGACTAATATTGATGGCATCAGTATTAGATTAACAGATCAAGATGGGGAGCCTGTATATTTTGAAAAGGATGGATGTACGATTGCAGTATTACATATTAGACCCGTTGATATATAATGGCATGAGTAGAGGGAGTTTATCATTCTCTCTTGGCCTGTTTAAACATGAGGGTCGGGTTTGTACCGCTGTCTGTTGACGAGGTAGGGCGATTTATCGCTCCTCGAGGGAAGAGAGGTGGAGCACTGGGCGATATTACTGTTTTTGATAGAAGACATTTAAGAGGAGGTGGAATATTAAGTTTCTTAACTGGTCTAGCTCGTAGAGCAACTCCTTTCCTATTAAAAACTATTATGCCAGCTGCATTGACAATGGGACAGAATGTTTTGCAGGATATAAATGCTGGTCAAGGTACTTTGAAAGATTCAATTAGAAAACGCGGTATGGAAACATTGAAAAGTATAGGTCCTAAATTGTTAACAGGTGGCCGAATAACGAAAAGAAAAACGAAAAGACCTGCCTATATAAAGAAAATGGATAGATATAAAGACGTGTTTTCATAAAAAAGTACTAGTTGTAAGCTAGACGCAGACATGATGAGTGTAAATGCTCCTAGTGCAGCATTGCAAGTTCCTTTAGAAAATTATACAGCTGCTATAAGCGATGGCTTTCCTAAAGTTAGTCCTCATAGAATGGTTGAAAGTACGATATTTTCAAGACAGACACAGGATATTTTACCTGTGAATTCAAGTATTAACAATAAATTTAAAGACTCTTATATTGAATTTCGTATCCCGGGAGTTAAGGGTCAATTTATTGATCTTTCGAGCTTGACGCTAGAACTGATGGTTGAAGTAACAGGACCTGACGGAATTACGGCTTTAGCGGATATTAAAAATACATCAATAGTCAATGGCTTGTCCCAGACAATGTTTAAAGCTGTAACTGTTTATTTAAATGAGCAAGTGGTGGAAACTAATTCACTATTTTCATATTTATCATATGTAAAGCTAATGACGACGCTTTCTGAATGTAAAGCTGAAAGATTTAAAGAACTGACGTATTTCTATAATGATGTTTTCCCTGAAAAATATGATGTAGATTATTTTAAGAATGCCTCAGAAGACCTTAAATCTAGATTTGTAAAGTTAAAAACTGAGGGAGTAAATTGTTGCTTTAAACTGCTATTGGACATTACAACTTTGAGCGAATATCTTTTGGATGGAATTGATATTCGTTTGAGATTAGAACTTAACAGTGATCCGTGGGTTATAAACAGTATTGAATCTGGATATAAGTTTAACATAAAACTAGCTAGAATGTGGATTGATCGGATAACTCCATTTGCATCTGGATTGGAGGCTATTAACAGAGCTCTGGCTGAACAAAATACGCCAGTTACATATACGTTTGATAAGACACTCCACAAGACGTTCATTCTTGGTAATGGGCAGCAGAGATTAAGTATTGACCAGCCATGGGGGAGCATTATCCCAGATAAATTATTTATTATGATGATGGATATGGAAGCAATATCAGGAGCGTATACACTTAATCCACTTTATTTCGATCACTGCGATTTATCTAATGTATATATTACACGTGATGGGACAAACTTATTTAATATAACTTGCATGTTCCCGAATAAATGTTCGAAACTATACTACGAGACTCAAAATACAGTAGGCTTTAATGCTTGCAATACCTTGACATATAATTCATTTATAAAAGGAAGAACATTACTGGCATTTAGACTAACGCCTGAGGAATTGAGAGATACCCTTCCTATAGAGGCTTCGGGCAACCTGAGAATTACATTAGAATTTGCTGTTCCAGCGAAATCAAATAAAGTTATTATTTTATTCGGAATTACAACGGGCGTATTGAGAATTTATTCCGATAGGCGAGTTGTGTGTGATACAAGAGCATGAACTGCAAACAAATTAATACGGCATTGAACGATATGAAAGGTAGTAAAGCTAAATATATTGGATGCTATTTAGCGACGGATATATATAGAATAATGAAGCAAATACGGGACAGGCCGATTATGTTTATAATAAATACCTTAGGAAGAGACTCTAAGGAAGTAATGGGTCACTGGATTGCTGTATATAAATCTAAACGGAAAATAGTTATACTCGATTCATATGGAATAAATGTGTATTCGCCATACATTTCGGAGTTTTTAAATTATTATAAAGACTGTGATGTATACACGTTTACAGAGCGACTTCAGAGTTTAAATACTTACGTATGCGGGCTATATGCGATGTTTTTCTGTTACCATCTTTCAAACAAGGATCTAAAAACTGCAATAAAGCTATTTGAAACTAGTTTTACTTATGGAGAATATATGCAGAATGATAGGAACGTAATGAGGCTATCTTATGCTTTATTTAAAAATATGCCGAGCTGCTATGAAACGCTGTGTTATGATAAGAGCGATATTTGTTGGAAAATGTGCTTGGAGACGACTGGCTGAATGAGGCTATAACAAATTATCTAATGGAAAATGGTGAGTACATTTGTTTTGAGGTTTTATGTGTATGATAAATATTGTACATGTGTAAACGCTATCTGAAACTGTTATTCTTTATTTACAGAGATGAAGAGTGAATAGGACGGATATTATACAAGCGGATTGAGGAGCGAGCTTCTTAGAACTTCGGGCTAAATGAGTCGTTTATTATAAATTGTGTAAACTATGAATTAGATGACTAAATAAATTATAAATAAATAAATAAGTTTTATTAACGCTTAATGTATATATATATATAAATTATTACGGTGGCGAACGCCGACAATGACTGGCAGATGTCTGGGGCAGGTAATCAGGTGATGATTGCCTCGGGCAGATAGCCTGGGGCAGGTAGCTGGGGCCAGCTTAGATAGTCTCTGAGGCAGTTTCAGTATTAAAGGTTACATTGAGATGCTTCGGTTGATTTGTATAAAACTGAATGGTTAATGAAAAAGGAATAAAATATTAGTATGTCAGAAAATAGGAAGAGGGAATAATATGAAGAGGAGAGAGAGGGAGAGAGAGAGAGAGGAGGGACGGTCCAGATATTATGGAGAAGATAAGATAAGATAAGAGGTAACCTGTATGCGATATCTGGCTGGCCGGGCGTAAGGTAAATAAAGGTGACGCGAGAGATTGCGAGGTAAGGGGGAGGGAGGTGATGTGAGGTACGAGCTCCTGAAAACCCTGGCCCGCACAGGTGATTTTCTAAATTTATATGAATAACTAAGGCTTACATAGACGATTTTTCTAAGTTGAAAACATGTAAAACATGTCCGTAGAGTTCTCCTGGAAACCCTAAAGAGCTACAAACGATATTTGATTTTGTCCCATAAGCCCTTTAACAAACTTCTAAGTCTCGGAAATTATTTTTCTCATAAGACTTTAACAAACTTCTAAAATCTCGGAAATTACTCACTCACAAGAAATCCTTACTTCCAAATCTGAGAATCCCCAAATTCACCTGAAAACCCTAAAGCGCTACAGGGGAATTTACAAATTCACCTGAAACCCCGAAGCGCTACACACGAATTTCCAGAAAAAACAAAAATTCGTCTGTGGCACTTACACCCTACTACTCCGGTGTCTTGACTGTCCGACTGTTGTTGGTAGTCAGTATGTCCAAGTTGCGTTGTTTGTCCTCTTGTGCTCCATCCTGTCGGAGACTGTCTATTTCTCGTGTAACTGTGGTCTGCTGCATGATCTTGTCCATAATCACACAAGTGATGTCTTGAGTCTGTTGTTGTGAGGCGTTCTGCGTCATCTGTAGGCAATTGATAATGGTCTCTGCCATGATCTTCACGATGGTTTTCAGCTGGACCTCGGTAAAACTGTATAGTTGGTGAGTAGATTCCGAAAGTAAGTGTTTTCTGCTCTTTTGCATTTGCTGGACTTCTGCAACACTTTCGTGTAATGTCTGATTCGGAATTGACAGATTCGGGAAATTTTGCTCCGTGAGAGCGGGTGGCTGTTGTGGCTGTGCACGAGTGTTCCAGACGTTGGTGTTGGTGGATGTATTGCTGGGCAGTGTGTTGATCCTGGCCTGAGCTGTCTGCACTTTTTGTTTCCGTGCAGAGCAGGTTGTGCTCCAGGCATGATGTTTGCCTCCACAATTTGGACATTTGGCTGTTGTGGTCTGGTTTGCCTTGTGCTTGGCAATACAGTCTTTGGTGGGATGTCTCAGGCTGCACACTCCGCACCTCTCCTGTCCTGTGCAGCGTGACTGATGGTGGCCGTATTTCTGACACCTGAAGCAGCGTAGGGGTTCCGGGACGTATGGTCTCTGTCGGTAAGTCCCCCAATTTCCAAGACCGAAAGTTTCTGGCACACGTCCCATGACGGTCACCAGAACCTGACGCGTCGCTGCCTTGCCTACTTTTGTGTGGCAACGTTCCGCATTTAGGACTTGCTTGTGTTCTAGCACTGGATCCAGGGGAAAGTCGATTGGGTATCCCAAAAGCACGACTCGTGTGCGTCGTTCTGAAGGGTCCAGCTTTACCAAGCACACAGGTTTCCCCTGCAGGACTCTTACCTTCTCTAAGTAATGTGCAGTCTGTTGGTCTTGAGGTGTCAGTATTATTTCTCCCTTCAGGTTGACTGTAATGGAAAGTTTGAGCTCTGGTTGTTCTTTTTCCATCGCTTTTACTACTCCATATGCTGTAGGAAAGTGGTCGGTCTGCATGATCTTGAATTTCGGAAGATGTGCAGAGGCTGGCGATGTCTGGTGTGAGACTGGTGGTGTCCTCCCCTGTCCCATACTGCTGTCCTGCGGCTGGGCTGTGGAGAGAGGAACAATGGCTGACACTGGCTGGCGTGAAACCGGTGGTGTCCTCTCCTGACTCATACTGCCGTCCCGCGGCAGCGTTGCAAACAGAGAAGCATTGACTGACACTGGCTGGTGTGTGACTGACGCTGTCCTCTCTAGGTCCATTACGTCCGCTGACTTGCTGGTAGAAGCAAGTGGTAAAGCCTCGATAGCAGTTTTCTTTGGGGCCTGCTGCACATCGGTCCACCGTCCTTCCTCGTCCGAAAGCTGCTTCCATTCCCTCTTGCGCTGAGCCTTCCCCATGGCTCTCTTCACGTAGTGAGAACCGACTCAAACCACCGGAGCAGCAGGCGACACGTCCTCACTGCACGGTAGCTCAGGAGCAACTCAGTTGTTGTGTTGATTTAGGGGCGACGGAAAATTCAGTTTATCAATGCAATCAGAAACATTGAAATGGAATTGTAACATACCTAGTATAGCGTGTATGTTGCTCTTACATGCAACAGATGGCGCTGTTTTTCAAGGAAAGCATAGTTTTACCTGTCTCAGGTGTGGCATCTATACATATACTTACGAAATGAACGGTATGGTAAACAACACAGGTCAATTCCAAAACAATGTCACACAAAATAATTCATTAAAAAATAAAATAAATCAAAATCGATGAAAATAAAGTTTATTAATGCAATCGGAAACATTGAAATGGAATTCGTGATATATTTAGTATTGCGTGCCTGTTGCCATTTTATGCAACAGATGGCGCTGTTTTTAAAAAAAACGCATGTTTTTACCTGTCACAGGGGTGGCATCTATATAGTAGGTATATAAAAAATCGCGACTATTCGAATGTAACGTTGCATCAAAATTTCAAAGCAATCGGTGAAAAACTTTTGGAGATTACAGCATGTGTTGCTCTTATGTCCAACAGATGGCGCTGTTTAAAAAAAAAAAACATGTTTTTTCCTGTCACAGGTGAGGCATGTATATAGTAGATATGTAAAAAGACGCGTCTATTCGAATGCAACATTGTGTTAAAATTTCAATGCAATTGGTATAGAGGTTTGGAAGACTTCCCTCACATAAAAAACACATGAAAAAAACAGTTTTTCAGAAAAAACATGTTTTTTTACCTTCACAGACGTGACATCTATATAGTATGTATATAAAAACCTGGCCGGATGTGAATGGAACGTTGTGGCAAAATTTCAAAGCAATCGGTCAAGAACTTTCGGAGATTAGCTATTTTGAACAAACTAACATTTCCATTTTTATTTTTATAGATTGTGATAAAGTCTATGGACTCGGGGCAAAACATTTCAAATTCTTGGAATTCGTGAAGTGGAGACACTGGGGCTGTTGCCCTATGGCACTACTGATAACATGATCATTAATCCTAATGACGCTGACACAAAAGTGTCTCGCTGCAACCTTAGAAGAAACACAGATATTTACTTTTATAGATAACAAGCGGGTACCCGGCGATGTTCAGGTCGTTTGTCTCGTCTTCTGCCCGTCATCTTCCTTCTTCCTCTGGACCCCTCGTGCCCATCCCCTTGTTAACACATCTACGCTCCTCTATCCCCCCTCCCTACTTCTCCTTCTCCCTATCCACCATGTCCACCACCTACTACCCATCCCATCCTCCCTCCCCCTACACCCCACCCTCTTCCTCCTTCCACCTCAACACCTCCATTTTCACTCTTCTCCCAGAAAATAAATTATTGGTAATTGTGCAGATAATCTTTACACTCTAAGGCCATCCCATTCCCGGTTTCATTCCATATACATTTCAATTTTAATGAAAATTGCTCCTGGGGTGTTGAGTTACGTTCAATATTTCTTAAAATATTAGACTTAAGCCTACCCCGGGAAGCATATGTCCGTTCAATGTGAGACACATTTACACCTACAAAGTTTGGTGAGTGTAACTGTTGGACTCTGGAGACTACACTGAGTATCTCAATATTATTTCAATTACCAGTTAAATATTCATTTTCTTGCCCCAGTCTTCTTCAATGAGACTTCCGAATTGTCAGTTATAACTGAGATTAAATTTAAAACAGGGTAGTAGTTAATCTGTATATTCACAATATATGTACAATATATCTCATATATATATACACCAGCTCACAACACATGTTAGCGTCTCAAAACCTGTGTCTCCCAACCAGACACCGCGGGTCACTTCCTGAACTATACATAATTCTTATCTCCGGAAAATTCCATTATCTTTCTCTCATTTTACTGGCCCAATTGTCCCTCAAACACACACATATGCTACTCACAAGACCCACTCACATAGTCCAGCAACCAGACGAGGCCTCCACTGCTCCCTCAGGGTGTGTGTAGGCCACCACCTCGAACATGTCGACCAGGTGATGTCCTCAGCTACTCTCGCGTGATGGTGTGGCTCCTGGACTACCTTCCCGGCTTGGCTGCTCAGTGGCACCGCTCGCCCCACTTGCTTGTGCCAAATATGTCCAGCCAATGTTCCTTTCGTCCACAACCCTGACCGGCCAATGTCACTTCTGTCTGCTAGACCATTCCAGCTGCCTAGTTGGGTGAGGCTAGCCCGAGGCATCTGGTCTTCATCATTGGACAGGCATGAAAATAGACAGACACTCTCTCTTATAGTAGAGATATGGATGAAGATAGTATCCAGCAGTGCCCGGGGTCTCTTTACCCACTTCCTCACTCCACCTACTCTCCCCTTCTAACTTTCTCCCCCATTCCCCCCCCCATCTTCGCATCATTCCCTTCTCTAAAATCTCTAACTTCCGTTTTCAGATGCTATCATCTCAACCCTCACATAAACTCCCCCCCCCCTCACCAACTCTCTCCCAAGCATCCTCTCTCACCCCACACCCCCTTTATCCCCTCTACATCATCTCTCCCAAATGCCACCCCTCTCACCTCTTTCTTCTCTCCCGCTCTCCACCATCTCCCTCTCTCTTCTGCACAGTACACTAGTAACTGTAAGTCATCGATCCCAGGATCCCAGGATCCCAGTCACACAATCACAGAGTGGTCACTGACCACGTCTCCCCCTGTGAGGAGTGAGGTCAGGCTGGGACTCACAGAGTGGTCACTGACCAAGTCTCCCTATGAGGAGTGACGTGAGGCTGGGAGTCTTCTGTGCAGGCTCTACTTACCACAGATTGCGAGCCTCACTCACCCACACCTGCCCTAAGAAGGCTTGATCACCTACAGTCTCGGCCTTTGTAGTACATAACTAAGCGATTTTGTTTGTTATTAAAATGTTATAAAGTTTAAATAACGTAACTTAAACATTGATGTTATGCCGTATGTTAACTATGTTCGTAGCACATAAACTCAGGTGCCTAACTCGCACAAAGGTACGTCACGGACAAGGTTGTCAATTTGGTAGGCTTTTCTTTAGCTACCAAATATTTGTTTGGTGGCTAGAGCCAGGAATTTATGATCTACCTCTTCAAACCAGCCAATTCCATTCACATGTTCTGCAGTTTGGCGCTGCTGTCATGTGATCAACAGTTGCTGGCCTCCCAGCTTGCCTGTTCCTCTCCGATACCCCTCTTGTTAGCATCACAATAGTAGATCTTTTTGTCCTCTGTTTAACGCAACAGTAAAATGTGTACTTGGTTGTAATAACGATTCTTCGCGGTCGGGGATCGTGTTCCAAGGACCTGCCCGAAACGCTACACGTACTAGTGGCTGTACAAGAATGAAACAACTCTTGTATATATAAAAAAATATATATATATATATATATATAACCGAGGAAAATAGCCGGAACGTTCACTCGTTTGGGACACGAGGGGAGGCAGGAGCGGTCAGTAACGTGGGACGATAACAATCCTCGTGGGTCGCGCTGGGTCAGTGCCACATGGCCCATCTCGGAAAATGGGAACACGATGATGCGATTTTGAAACCAGTTCGCAAAATATCGAATGAAAACCAGATTTGTAGCAAATATTTTAATTCTGGACGCCGAAATGCGTCGTGTGCGTATATTATTATAATAACTTGTGGACGCCTCAAGTTGTCTAGCAAGTGTGAATGTAATAATTATTAATGTTACTTTTCATTGTATCAAACCAAGAAATTATATCCCCGGGAAAATCCCTAATTTGATTTGAGGATTTACCGAAGCCAATTTGGATGTCGCTTCTTCTAAGATATTCTCGGCAGGAAAGCTCGCTCTCTTCTCCTGCCATGGTCATCCGACATCTTTGTCAACAATTTAGGCTCTGCCGCACACACCAAATTTAAAACAAAAATTTCGCTCTAAAGGTAATGAAAGAATTCCCGGAAACTTCCACCATGTTGCCACATCACATAAGCCAGTCTGGAAATCCTCACTTATTGCTCACCTACAGGGCACGTGAAATTATTCCATCATTTCATTATTTGTATTTGTACTATATAAACCATGTTTCGCTTAGCCACCTCTTGTTTCAACTCGGAGGAGGAACTTCCCAATTTAACTCGTGCTACTAGAGTCGAATTACTAACTTTACCCGCAGAGTATCACCTCTCTGTGCCACATGGTGTCACTATAACCGACCAGTACAATCTCATCTTAGAATATCTAGCTGACAATGATGGCATTACTTCAGAACAATTGGAACAATATCAAGTTGCCGACAAATCTGCACTACCTCTCATGAAATTGAAGCTCGAATTAGCCCGATTAGAAGCTGAGGCCTAAGAATGAAAACGGGAAATGAGAAGACACGAAGCTGCGTGAGCGTGAATAAGAGCAACTCCGCCTTCAAGCACAAGAAGTTGCACTCCAACGTAAACGCAAACAGGAGCAACTCATGTTCCATGACCAAAAAGCTGAATTAGAACGTGCGCGCGAACAAGAAAGAATTCAGCTCCAAGAACATGAAGCTGCCTTATAACGTCAACGAAACCAAGAACCTGCCTTACAATGTCAATGACAACAACAAGAAGCTGCCTTACAATGTCAATGACAACAAGAAGAAGCTGCCTTACAATGTCAATGACAACAACAAGAAGCTGCCTTACAACGTCAGTGAAAACAATAACAAGCTGACTTGCAACGTCGACGAGAAGTCGAACGACTCAAGAGCCTAGCTTAAGAACTTCAACTCAAGAGAGAACAAGAAGAAAGTGAAGCTGCCATCTTACTACACTTAGAACGAGGGAAAGCAGACACCACACTCAATTACCGACGTCAGGAGTTTGGACTTGAAACTATGCACATCCAGCAGCGCCAGTAAGCAAAAGCCAACTTACCGCTATGTTTTGATCTCTCGCACTGTATTAAAATGAGGTCACCGTTTTGGAGACAAAGGTGGATTCATTTTTACTTTGAATGAAGCCCTTGCTACTTAGCTACACTGACCTAGGAACCAATGGTCAGTACTTCTCAGAGTTCATCTTACAGAAAGAGCTGCCTCGACAATCAGTACTCTTCTCACCAAGACTGACTTCGATGTATTAAAGACAGAAGCCCTTGATACTTATTTACTATCCACTGAAAGTTATCGACGTTTTTTCAGGGACTATATTAAAACTAATCTCTACCTATCAAGAACTGTTTAAGACACTCCTCTGGAATGTGTTTTAGTGCGACATGATATACAGCTGTCAACTGTATATCATGTCGCACTGTATAACTGTATATATTTTTCCAAATACGCTACCCATCCATCAGCCATACTACCGCGTTAGTCCACAGAAATAAGAAGCCATGTTAGGTGAAGTACAATAACTCCTCATCAATGGACTAGCTACATCCTGTGAGTCCCCTTGGGTCTCACCTTGCCTACTGGTACCCCAAACCTTCTGGCAAGGTAAGATTGTGCACAGATTAGTGAAAGGTAAACTCTGTCACTGTTAAGGATTCTTACCCTTTGCCTCGAATCAACGAAATCTTAAATGCCATTTGTAACGGTAAATTCTTGTCGCAAATACATCTCCTAAAAGACGATTACCAAATAAGTCTTACTGAGCGTACTAAGAATATCTCTGCTTTCACCACACCTTTTGGCCTCTTTAGATACGAACGCTTACCTTTTGGACTCTGCAATGCCCAGTTACTTTCCAGCGATATTTCTCGATAATATCGTTGTGGTGACCCACTCACGGGAAGAACATCTACTTCAGCTACAACGACTATTCTACAAACTTCTCCAGGCTGGTCTCGCCATTAATTTGAGCAAGTCCACCTTTACCAAAGGTAAAGTGCGTTATCTTGATCATGTCGTAGGCAGTAGAAGTATAGCACCTCTATATACTCACCTTTAAGCCATCCAACAACATCCACAGACTTCTTTCTATAAACAACTAAGGAGCTTTATAGGATTGGCCTCTTAATACAGAAGATTTTGCAAGAATTTCAGTACAGTTCCTACAACTTTCATCAACCTTACTAGCCCTAAAAAGAAATACGTTTGGACCACTTCCCAATCCATTGCCTTCGACCAATTGAAAACTTTGCTGTATACTGATCCCATTCTCACCTCGCCAGATGTGAAACAACCCTTCATCCTTAATGTTGATGCCAGCAGCTCTGGTATTCGGGGAGCTGCTGTAGAGTAGCGTAAATAGAGACTAGAACCGTCCCAAACCCGAGGAGAACCTCGGGGATCGAACTCGGTCATAGTAAAAAATGGTGTGGGAGTCCGTAGAATGGGACGGGTTGCGTCGTGGGGGACGTTTTGGGTCGCAGGGGTAAAATGTAACGGACGGGAACCGTCAGGAGGACTTTGTCGGTCATGTAGGTAAGAGGGGAGGGGAGGATAAGTATTTGGGCATGTGTACATCATCATCTTAAAGGTTTCTATGGCTTCCCCGGAAATTTTGAGAGTGTGTCATGTTGGGTAGGGGCTGGAACCTATGTGGATGGTATGCGGTCATGTAGGGAGGAGGAGGAGGAGGAGGAGTATGTAGGTTATGTTGTGAAGGGAGGGGGGAGCCCCCTTACCTTAGAGGATATCAATGACGTCCATTAGTTCCCCCTACAGGAGGCCGGAAGTGTTGAGGGGAGCATGAGAGTCCAGGGTCTTAAGATTGGAGAGGAGAAGGAGGGGAAAGGGAGGTAACAGCTGGCAGTGGGTTTGTGTGTGTAAGTAGAGTCATTATTTTTTCTTAAAGAATGACAGTTTATGTACCCTCCCTGCTTCCAGAGCGCTAAGGATATGCGGGCCATACCTACCACATATCTCTGAGGAGTGACATCACATGACCACATGGGTTACCTCTTCAAAGGTTGAGGCCTATCTGTTGCGAATGTCATCATCAACCTCTTTCATAGTCAGTCACGCCCTCCCCTCCCCCCCCCTCCATCCACATAGCAGGACATACCACTTACCATCCCCCTCTCACTGGGGGAGTGACGGAAATGGGGTGTACCATCTCTCTCTCTCTCTCTCTCTCTCTCTCAGTCTCTCTCTCTCTGTCTCTCTCTTTACTTTATATGTAGGGTTACACAGTGTGTCAAGAACGACCTACGTGATGCTAAACAGTCCAATCACACAAGGCCGTCATATGGGCACTAAAGGCTTGCAGAGGCACATAAAGAGGTCAGGACTGAACCCCACAATTCATTTTTAGCTAAGCAAGTTACAATCATGACGAGCTAGTTACAAAATTCAATATAAGTCAACACACCGACACGAGAGACGTGATCACTACCTACAAACTCTAATATTTTTCTGGTTAACTGTGTCGTCACAACATATTCCTCGCGGATCTTAGTCCTGATATTATTATATTTATTATTATTATATTTTAAAGCCATCCCTCAGTAACTCAGTAAGTCAAACAGCAACAGTGGACTGAAGACGCTAATATGTTATGGGATTGACTGCTTCTCTCTCGAGTTGAGTTGAGTCATTACTGAAATACCCGGCTTCAATTTGGTAGGACATAGCATCTATAGTTTCGTCAGGCTGACCTCATGCCATTAGCACTGTATGACAGTTTAGTTAATTTAGTTCATTTATTATGCACCCCATACTCATCTTGTGGGCGGTATTGGAAAGGGTTACAGAGGCAAATAATGGGCTCAGGGACTGAACCCCACAATTCATTTAGCTAAGCCAGTTACAATCTCCGTTCCAGGGAGCATGGGCTCTCTGGCAGGTGTAGGTCATCTCTGGACCCTGCGAGTAGTGGGGGCACAGCGGAGGGGTCTATTGCGCTCTCCGTGGAATCAGTGGATGGTGGATGTGTTACGCCTCCATCTGAGGCGTACAGGGACAGATTGTTACAGGGACAGAGTGGGGTGTGGTTGATCCGGGACCCTGCGACGGGGGGTCAGGTTGGCCTGTTCTTTACTTTGCGTATGGGGTTTGGGGTTGTGCCTTCGGTAGTGGCCGCTTCACAGATGTGTGGGAGTGGTGTGAGTACTGTTGGTGTTCCTATGGAGGGAGTTTCGGTTGTTCCTAACTACCGGAGGGGCTTTGGGGGTTTTGTGACACTCTTTTTCCTTGGCTCCATCTCTGACTTGTGCACTGCTCAATCTCAATGGGCTGCGGGCAGTGGCTGTGCAGATGGGGCTGGTTTCGATGCTGTGTGATTGTCCCATGGATTTAGCTTTTGTGCAAGAACATAATGTTAAGGATGTCGATCTGTTGCAGGTGTTAGATGAATGTTTTCAGATGATTTTGAACCCGTTGTGGTCTATGGTAGGAGGTACGCTCATCCTCCTTTCTCGGAGGGCGTCTATTTCCATGCCTCACACGGAAATGGATGAGGATGATCGGGTTTTGTTGGTTAGGGTTTCATATCTTGGTGTGGAGGTTTCCTTGTTGAACGTTTATGCTCCGTCTGGGTCAGCATGACGGTGTGAGCGGGAGTTTTTTTCTAGTGGTTTGTTACATTTTTTGCGGCATGATACGAGGGGGTTGATTCTCGGGGGTGGAGGGAACTTTAATTGTATCACGTCGGCGCGTGATAGTAACAGTTTTTGTATGGCGAATGTCTCCTCTGCTTTATCCACGACTTTGCAGAGTTGCGGGATACGGGGATGCTGGGGGTGCAATGGATTTCACGTTTTTGGTGCGTGAATCCTGTTTGTGTCTCGACCGGTTTTACATCCATAAGGATGAGGGGTTGATTTTCTCTTTTCAGACGGTTCCGGTGAGCTTTTCTGATCATTGTATGGTTGTTCTGCAGGTTGGGGGTTAGGAGTCAGGTGCGGGTAGGTCGGAGCTGGTGGAAGCTTAACTGTTGATTGCTCGGGTGTCCGGGAGTTGGTGATCTGTTTCGGGAGAGGTGGGCTTTGCTGGCCGCTCGAAAGGGTGGGTTTTCCTCCATTCTGGAGTAGTGCAAGGGTGAGTGTCGTTAGTTTTTTTGTTGTGTTGGCGAAACAGGTGGCGGCGAGGCGTTTCGAGTTGATGTGAGTTTTACAGGAGCGGTTGTGTCGTCTGTATGTGATGATTAACAGGGGTTTTGATCGGTCTTGAGATACTTTCTTGTGTAAGGAGCATCTGAGCATTTTCGTGAGTTGCGGGAAGAAATTGCAGACGGGGTTCGTGTTCGGGCTGGAGTTGAGAACGCTTAAGGTGAGAGCTGCTGTCATCGTATTTGTTCAACGGGAAAAGGCGGGTCGTGCCTCTGTTTTGCTGACAAGCCTCCATCAACTGGATGGGTCTGTGTTGTCGAACACGGATGCGGTCTTACTCTATGTACGCAGTGAACTTGAGGCTTTGCATGGGTGGGTCGCGGGGGATGAGTGATTGAGAGAGTTCTTTTTTCAACGCTGTACTCCTGGGCTGTTCATTGCAGACTGTCTTGAACTTGAGTGGGAGGTTAGCATGTCGGAGCTTTGGGATGTCGTCAGTTCTTTTCGTCGGGGGAAGGTTCCGGGTTCGGATGGTCTTCCAATGGAAATTTATGTCACGTTTTGGGACGTGATTGGGTCCGTTTTCTTAGAGGTTGTTCGGTTTTGTTTGGACCGTGTGATGCTGTCTGGTTCGCAGAATGAGGATCTTGTGCAGCTTCTCCCGAAGCCGGGGGATTTGCGGTTTTCTGCGAATTGACGGCCAATCACGTTGCTAAACTTTGACTATAAAATTATTTCCAAACTGTTGGCAGAGTACCTTCGGGCTGTGGTGGGGTCGGTAGTTCCAGTTGGGCAGTTTTGTGGGGTCGCGGGTAGGTCGTTGGTACAATGCAATTCCCTCTTTCAGGATGTGCTTCTGTATTTGTCGGAGTCTGGCACGTCTGCCACTATGGCCAGCCTTGATTGGTCAAAGGCTTTTGATAGGATGCCGATCGGACTTGTTTTGCAGGTCATGGAGCGGTTGGGTTTCCCTCCCCGGTTTGTGGGGTGAGTTCGAATGTTGTATGTGAGTTGTTGTAGTAAGATGTGTGTGTCAGTGGTTTCTTTAGTGCCTCCCTTGCGATTCGGCGTTCGGATCGACAGGGGTTCCCTCTCTCCATGCTCCTGTATGTGGTATTCCAGGAGCCTTTCTTTCGTGCAGTGTGGGCTGGTCGTTTGGTGGTCTCACCGCGTTTGTTGAATCTGTTGGTTTTGAAGGTGTGGCGAGTAGATTATCCCATTATTATACTAGCTCCAAACTCCTTAACCTAATGAGAGAAGCAAAGCTCTTCATAGTACTAATTATGGAACTCAAACCTTTCCCTACTTCCAGTTAATATTCATGCCAACCTTCGGAGAATGATGAGGTGTGGTCCGACCATATAAGCAGCAGAGTAGCGAGTAATAACCAAGTTACTGCCCCGCTCCTGTGCCAGATAAGTCCACTACTGGCTCTCCATAGCCCGTGCCACTTGGAACTTTTTGTTCCCAGTAGATGAATCTTTAACAACAACATAGAGTAATAACCAGAATACTTTCAAGTGTGGTTTAGAATAGACACTTGCGAGATACTGTACCGACTCTCATTGAACTCAACTCACACAATTGTTCGCCAAGTGTCACGTACAAACTTCTGTATTCTTCATTCGTCCAAATATATATATATATTTGGACGAATGAATATATATATATATATATATATATATATAAATATATATATATATATATATATATATATATATATATAAATATATATATAAATATATATATATATATATATATATATATATATATATATATATATATATATATATATATATGTCGTACCTAGTAGCCAGAACTCACTTCTCAGCCTACTATGCAAGGCCCGATTTGCCTAATAAGCCAAGTTTTCCTGAATTAATATATTTTCTCTAATTTTTTTCTTATGAAATGATAAAGCAACCCATTTCATTATGTATGAGATCATTTTTTTTTAATGGAGCTAAAATTAACGTAGATATATGACCGAACCTAACCAACCCTACCTAACCTAACCTAACCTATCTCTATAGGTTAGGTTAGGTTAGGTAGCCGAAAAAGTTAGGTTAGGTTAGGTTAGGTAGGTTAGGTAGTCGAAAAACAATTAATTCATGAAAACTTGGCCTATTAGGCAAATCGGGCCTTGCATAGTAGGCTGAGAAGTGCATTCTGGCTACTAGGTACGACATATATATATATATATATATATATATATATATATATATATATATATATATATATATATATATATATATATATATATATATATATTTATATATATATATATTTATATATATATATATATATATATATATATATATATTTATATATATATATATATATATATATATATATATATATATATATATATATATATATATATATATATGTCGTACCTAGTAACCAGAACGCACTTCTCAGCCTACTATACAAGGCCCGATTTGATTAATAAGCCAAGTTTTCCTGAATTAATATATTTTCTCTAATTTTTTTCTTATGAAATGATAAAGCTACCAATTTCATTATGTATGAGGTCAATTTTTTTTATTGGAGTTAAAATTAACGTAGATATATGACCAAACCTAACCAACCCTACCTAACCTAACCTAACCTATCTTTATAGGTTAGGTTCGGTTAGGTAACCGAAAAAGTTAGGTTAGGTTAGGTTAGGAAGGTTAGGTAGTCGAAAAAAAATTAATTCATGAAAACTTGGCTTATTAGGGAAATCGGGCCTTGCATAGTAGGCTGAGAAGTGCGTTCTGGCTACTAGGTACGACATATATATATATATATATATATATATATATATATATATATATATATATATATATATATATATATATATATATATATATATTTATTATTAAATATGACCGAAAAAGTAAGATTAATAATTCTAACACGAATTTTCTCTATCTTTCGTACATTTCTTTTCACTGTTGGTGGTAATTCAAAAATCAATTCTCCAAAATTCATTTTTGTACATGACTCCAAAAATCCTTTTTTTTTTTATAGCCGACAGAGTGTATCGTGATCCAGCCTGTACTCCTCTTGACATACCAGAAAATATTCTGAGGAAACTACTCCAAGCTTGTACTAAAGAGGCACCCTTCTTGAGCCCGGATGGGCACATGTATAAGCAAGTAGATGGGGTCACCATGGGTTCTCCCCTAGGTGTCCTGTTTGCAAACTTCTACATGGGTACCATCGAGCAAAAAGTCTTAGTCGACATGAACTTGAAACCGGCCATATACTGCAGGTATGTTGACGACATTTTTACACAGGTACCTGATGTCAGACATCTGCAGGAGCTGAAGGAGGCATTTGAGCAGAGTTCCGTGCTGCGTTTCACTTACGAGATGGAAAAGGATGGGAAGCTGCCCTTTGTAGATGTAACAGTCATGGAAAAGGGCGGAGGTTTCCACACTGCAGTGTACACTAAGGAAACGAACATAGGAATGTGCCTAAATGCCAACAGCGACTGCCCAGACAGGTACAAGAGGAGTGTTGTTAACGCATATGTCGACCGTGCTCTCAGCCACAGCTCTGAATGGAAGCAAGTCGACGAAGAACTCTGCAGGGTAAGGCAGGTCCTAGTCAACAACGGCTTCTCCAATGGTTTCGTCGAAGACATCATAAGAAGGAAAGTGAAAAGCCATGCAACCTCTGAAGAAACAACTAACACAACACCTATACCCCCTATTAGACTATTTTACAGGAACTTCTTTTCCACAGCTCATAAAACGGAGGAAAGGGTCCTGAAAGATATTGTTAATAGAAACGTTATCCCTACAGACAAAAATCAGAGGATACAACTGACGATTTACTATAAAACCAGAAAAACGGCCAGCCTACTCATGAGAAACTCTCCAGACACAAAACAGAACGCTTTAAAAGAGACTAACGTCGTCTATGCCTTTAAATGCTCTCTTGGGGACTGTAAGCTCCAAAAAACCCAGTATATAGGCAAGACAACAACATCTCTTTCTAGGCGTTTAACGATGCATAAGCAACAGGGCTCCATTAAGGAACATATAATCTCTTCCCACAACCAAACCATAGCCAGAGAAATCCTAGTAAACAACACAGAAATCATCGATAGATACAGCGATAGCAGGCGGCTTGACGTTTGCGAGGCACTACACATCAAGAAGTCAACACCAGCAATCAACAGCCAATTATTGCACAACTATATTCTACCCACCTCTAGACTCCGCTCCAATATAGAAGCATCAAGAAATATGGACCAATAGGCTTTCTACAAACACTTCTATTCAATACCCATTGTTTCGTGTTCTGTCTTGTGTTGATGAAATTAATACCCTATTAATACCACCTCTTGTTCTGTCTTGTGTTGATGAAATTAATACCCTATTAATGCCACCTCTTGTTCTGTCTTGTGTTAATGCCACATCACCCCTTCCACCTCACTCAAATGTAGATATAAAATCGGAGATGCGTAAGTTCTATTCAGTTGTGTATTTGTGAACTAAAGTCTTTGAAAATGTAATAAGTTTTACGAAACGCGCTCTTGTCGCGTCAGACTAGAAATAAAAATGAATTTTGGAGAATTGATTTTTGATTTACCTCCAACAGTGAAAAAAAATGTACGAAAGACTGAGAAAATTCGTGTTAGAATTAATAATCTTACTTTTTCGGTCATATTTAATAATATCTATATATATATATATATATATATATATATATATATATATATATATATATATATATATATATATATGTATATGTATATATATATATTGTGACGGTGTTCCCCCCCCCCCTTATATTTCTCCCAGGCCTGCTGTAAGAGTCATGTCCACTTTACCCGAGCGTTCTCTACGTCGCGGGCTTCAGTTTGATATATGTGGGAGAGTGTAGTGTTCTCGAGGTGGCGAGAAATTTGTAACAGAAGAGTATTTTGGCCTGTGGTATATGCCCTTTAGGGAGCCAATATGGCGCTGGCCCCTCCGTTTTGCCGCCAAAACTGTGTGACGTCAGTGGCACCAGATTGGTCACCGATGGCGACGTGGCACAGGGAGCCAATGAAAACCTCTCTTGGCAAGTATGATGTCACGAAGGCAGGGGGGGTCCGGTCATCGCACCACGGTGGCGCCATCAGCCTGACACGACACGTCAAGGTGGACGGATGTATGAAGTTTGATCCTGTCAGTTTGACAGTTGTACCCCGATCCCGTGGATCTTACGCGTCACCCGTAGTCTGCAAGTACGCCGAGAGGTCTTCCTTCATTCCATGTGTGGACCGAAGAGGGAATTGACGGAATATTGAGCATCAAGTGCTCCAGAGTCGGGTGCTGTGCAGGTGAAGTCTAGGCAGTATCGTCTGGGACGTCTGATAGCTTCACAGTGACGATGTAGCGGCTGGGCCAATCCTCTGGGAAGAGTGAAAGAAGATACTAATTGGGAATCCGTACGACTGCAGCCGAGAAGTAGGTTGGCAGCCGTAGTTGGGAGGAGAAGTTGACTGCCAGGAGACTGACTCCAACCCTACAAGATGTTGAGGAGGAGCACGGACCTGCGGAGGAGAGAACACGGCGACGACGCGTTTATTTTGGGACGTTGATTGGGTTCCTGGAGGACACATCAGGGTGTGTGTGGGGGCGTTCCCTACATGAGGCGAGAGCCTGGACCAGGAGCTACAACTCAACTCTCACCGGAGGATAGGTGGAAGTAGGTGATTCTAGTTTCACTCCCAATTCCCCTTTAGTCAGCTATATATTTAGCCAGAGTATCTCTCATGTCGTGAGCAAGGCTCACCAATGTCACGGTAGGACACAGTTGTGAGAAGTGGGGCTGTAGAAAGTTCTCACAGGATATATTTGTGGTGTGGATGCACCCGTATTATTATTGAAGAGTTTGCTGTGTTAGTAGATGTATTCGTTTGCCTTGTTCGGGTAGAAGGTAGACACAGTAGTCGCTTCTGTATATATTTATTGACTGAGATAGCAAGGTATATATCTGCCTAGCCGAGGTCCTTCTACTCTGAGTCTGTGTGGAGAACTGAGGCTGCTGGGAGCATGCCTGATGCTCCTCTGTCTGGCATGACGTCAGAGGCCTACTCGCCTGTGATTGGTTACATTTCAACTGACAGAATTTGAGTATAACACCGCTCGGACACGCTACCAAGTCGACGTCCCTTGTCGACAAGCTCTGGCTAGCTATATAGTTACAATGATACTGAAAGGACCTCGGTGGCATTCAATAATGGCTTACATGTGAAATTTGCATAATAAAACATTGAAAGAAGATCAGGTGTGCGTAATACTAACAACTCGGCATATATGCACCAAAAAAAAATTCATCATAATAGGTGAAAATCATGGTAACAATTCTTTGATTAAACCAGAGTATTAAGAACATGTGTATGTCTACTGATCAGATATGAACAATACAACTCAAGGTATTGCCTAAACAAAATTATTATCATGTGTCAATGGCATGTGCTTGAAAACCATACAAAATTAAACAATTATTACATTAATGGAACAAAGTTCTGACCTAATAACCACAATTTAATTTCAAGATAGATAATGATTTTTTTTTTTTTTTCTTTTTTTTTTTCTGAAATAATACAATATATTTACAAGACCAATGTACAATATATATAATGTGCAATATATTTACAAGCATATACAAGACCTGGATCAAGAAGACTAACATCTGCGTGATAGCAGTCAGGATTCACTGGCCTCAATGTGGTTGCTAGAACAATAATAACTCCTATGACAAGCACTGTAAAAATACAAATGGTAGTAGACTTAACAATGGCATCTAATTTATAACCAAATAAATTTGAGAAAAACTATACATTATATATAATGGTAATAATAAGACACATGTGGTAGAAATACTGCAAATGAGTTTTTTTTTTTTTTTTTTTTTTTTTCAAAACAAACAGAATAACTGCAGAGTGCATTCAATTATAAATTCTGCGGATATCTACACCTAGCTCATCCAGAGCACTATACAACTCTGGCTCTGACTGAAGGTCCGGAACAGATGAAACTTCATGTGACAAACTATCATCTTGAGAGATATCCTCGTTAACATCTAGCCAATGGACATGTGGTGAGTGCACGGTTGAAACGAGAGGTCTAGATCTAAGATTATAATTGCTAGTATGGGGTTGCTGAACATCCAGTGGTCTGTCAACCACAGAGGGTGGTGTCCGAGTAGGAGTATCTGTCTGGGTAAGTTCATTGTCATCTTCCTCATCAGTCTCGTCAACAGTCATTTTAGCTAACTTCATGTGGTCTAAATGTTCATTTATATACTCTCCTGTTAACAAGTTCTTAAGTCTGTATTTGTTACCTTTAATAAGCTCGATTACCTTATATGGACCCAAAAATTTCTTAGTTAACTTGTACATAGGACCAGACCTGTGTTGGTTAAGTATCATTACTACAGATCCAATAGTTATTTTACTGGGTTTAGCTCGTGCATTCCTTGCTAGAGTGAACTCGGCTGTTGCTTTGGACAGTTGTTCTCGTATTTTCTTGAATACTAGTTGCATTTGTCTACGTTTCACTTGAACAAAATCATCTACGTTATATAAGGGAGTAGGAGGTACGTTAATCAATTCATTAGGGAGGATCTTATCTGTACCATAAAGAATAGCGTGAGGTGTGTCACCAGTAGAAACATTTATTGAAGAATTTATAGCACACTGAATTAAGGGTATAAAATCATCCCAATTGTTGTTATCAAAATTCAACGTGACTCTCAAGGCATCTAACACTTTCCTGTTAGTACGTTCAGCTAGTCCATTACTTGCCGGATGATAAGGCATGATGCTACATTTTTTGATGTTATATAAATCACACAAGCTAGTTAGAATACTATTACTGAATTCTGGACCATTATCTGAAAGGATTACTTTAGGCATACTATATCTACAAATTATTTGGTCATGGAATGCGCTGGCTATGGTTTCTGCTGTTTTGTTCGGGATAGGAACTAGTTCGCAAAACCGTGAAAAATTATCGACCATTACAAGCAAATGTTTGTTCCCTTTCTCTGTTTCCGCAAAATTTGTCAATAAATCCATCGATATTCGTTCCCAAGGAGCTTTAGTTGCTGGGTACACCTGAATTGGATTAGGTCCTGAAACATGTCCCTTGTGCTGCAAACAAGTTAAACATCTGTCAACATAATGAGCAATCTCCTTAGCCATTTTTGGCCAAAAATATTTCAATCGACCTTGTTGGAGTGTACGATCCTTTCCTGGATGTGCACTTGCAGGAGCATCATGGATAATTTTTAACACAGTTGGTACCAAGACAGCTGGAACAACTAACTGACAACATTTCCTCGGGGCTGTCCCTAGCTTTACTACTCTACACAGTAAATTGTCCAACATAACTAGTTCTTTCAATGGTACTGGCGGTTTATGAATCGGGCGAGTGTCTTGCTTAGTCAAAAATTTAATGACGGGTGCCCATATGGGGTCTTGTCTTTGTTCCGTTTCTACTACTGTAGCATCTAATGCTGGGTAATTTAACTGAATCGCAGCTACGTGTCGAGAAAACGCATCGGCTACAACATTTTGCTTTCCTGGAATATATCCAAATGTGGGATTGAATTCTTGAATTGTGAGCAAATATCTAGCAAACTTTCCAACTGGATTCTTATTTTTGAACAAGGGAATTAATGGTTGGTGATCTGTAAGAACATGAACTGGGTAATTATAAATTGTATCCTTGAAATGTTTAAGTGCCCAAACAACTGCCAAGGCTTCTCGTTCTGTTGCACTATAATTTTTCTCTTCTTTAGATAAAGTACGGCTAGCATAAGCTATTGCGTGATCTCTGTGACCTTCTGTTTGAAGTAATGCAGCACCTAAACCTATGTCACTAGCATCTGTAACCAACGTAAAAGGTTTAGAAAAATCTGGGTACCTAAGGACAGGTGACGAAATCAAGGCTGCTTTGAGTTTTTTGAATGACTGATCCTGGGCCTCTCCCCAAACAAAGGGTTCATCTTTTCTTTGCAACTTGTAAAGCGGAGCGGCTATAATAGAGAATCCAGCAATAAATGAACGATAAAATCCTACAAGACCTGTGAACTGTCTTACGGCTTCTGCGGTACGAGGTGTTGGAAAATCACGGGCAGCAATAATTTTTGATTCATTCAATGTAATACCCGAAGGTGTAACTGTATGACCTAGGAAATTAATCTTTTGCTTTAAAAATGAACATTTTGCAAGTTTTATTTTTAAATTAGCTTCAGCGAGCTTTGCAAGTACTTTCTCAAGGTTCTGGAAATGAGTCTGAACATCTTGCGACATGATTATGAGATCATCAAGGTAAACTAGAAGCGTACTTCCTATCAATCTACGAAATAGATTTGTCATGAGCCGTGAAAAGGTTATTGGACTACTACGCAAACCAAACGGCATTCTTTTGAAATGAAAATGACCATTGGGAGTACTAAAGGCTGTCAATTGTTTACTTTCCTCATCAAGAGGGATTTGCCAGAATCCCTGCAACAAATCTAACGTTGAGAAAACTTTGTTTCGACCAATACTTTGCAACAAATCATTGAGAACTGGAAGTGGGAAACGATCGGGTATTGTTACTCTGTTAAGCTTGCGATAATCGATTACAGGTCTCCAAGTCCCATCTCGCTTTGGTACAAGAATCAATGGAGCGTTCCATGGCGAATTACTTGATTCAATTACATCACTCTGTAACATTTCTTCTACAAGTCTATCTGCTTCTGCTCTCTGAGAATGGGGAAGACGGTAAGCTGGTACATAAATGGGCGTAGTTCCTTGTTCAAGGGGAATTTTATGTGTAATGAGAGGAGTGAGACCTAATTTTTCTCCTGGTAGAGCAACAACAGCTCTATTCTTGTTCAAAATTTTCAAAAGCTGAGCCACAGAGTCAGGAAAATCAGTAGGACTGAGGTGTTGCGCTTGCACCTCTGGCTGAGATCCCTGTTCTCCTGGTGTGAGTGTACAAACAGTATGATCCATGGAGACATCATCCACAACTCGCACCGGTAACGAGTAATGGGCAAAATCTACAACATGGGTACCAGACTGGAGATGGATATCGGCATTACTTGTGTTTGCGATAAAAAGTGTGACAGTACCATCCTGCACTGTGTGCCAGGAGGGTTCAACAAATGTACCATTCACTTTACATGTTTCACTTTCCGCAATCACATCCGACAACTCAGGCACTCCCTGAACCTTAACTCTTATTCTGGTGAGAGAATGAGGGTGTAGCACAGTGTCAGTAGCCATGGAACCACTGACTTCAGAGATGGAAGCTGCCAAGCGAGCGAGACAACGAGAATCCGTTAGGGCGTCCCCTTCCAGAAAGTCCCGATACTCATTCTCCTTAACAACTGCACAACTACTATGCTTCAATCGAGTGCCTGTTTTCTCGGGTATGCTACCACGACAATGATCTGACAAACCTACGCTTGCAAGGCGGGTGTCAACAAAATTAACGTAATCTGATTGAAGGTTGAACTCATGGCCCTGTCGATACATGCTACACAAAGGTATGACATGGTCTTTGATACTTATGTTCCAACGATGGGGAAACAATGCAATATTTTCATCAATCATGGTGTACAGACCTAAGAGAATGTCTCCAGGAAAATGAATAATGTCAAAAACTAAACATGTTATAGACAATGTGACATCATTGAACTTGAGTGGGAGGTCAATTTCACCCTGAACTTTTACTTTATTTCCTGAAATACCACTTAGAAAAGGTATGTGTGACTGTTTTAAAATAGTAGGGTGCTTACTTTCAATGTCTCTAAGAGCTGAGGGCTTGACAATATTAATTTTTGCACCCGAGTCAAGAAAAACTTTTAAAACTCTACCATGTACAATGGCTGAGACAAGGGGACCATCACTTGAGACTGGACAAGTTACTATTTTTGACTTATGTTGTCTGGGATATCTGTGTCTTGTTTGTGTCAAATTTACTGTGGATCCGTCAACATCTACAACTGGTCTAGAGTCAGTGTCCTCTTCTGTCAAGTGTCCAAATCTATTTTGGGTAGCTACTGAATACACAGGGAGGGCACTAGGATTGGCTAGCTTGAATTGGTTAGCGGATGGCCTTGGGGGTTTCCCGACGACATGGAGTGAACATTCTGAGCTCCAGCATTCTGTGACTGAGCATTATAATTTGAAGTTGCATTATAGCTGGGCTGGGAGTTGTAATTACGAGAGTTCTGATAATGTCTTGGACGCTGTGAGCCTCGCCAAGACTGACCATGGGAGTTACGAGGTGGAGATGTCCTTTGCCTAGCTCTACAATCCGCAGTGTGGTGACCAACTTGTTTATGGTACGTGCAATATGGAAACCTAGAATGATTAGATTGATGAGGGGGCCGAGAGAATTGTCTAGGAGGTGATGATCTAGGGGCGGACCAACAGTCCCTTGCAAGGTGGTTACTCTTACCACAATGCCAACATGAGGGAGTGGATGGTTGTGGACTATGGCGTTTCGGCATTTTATGAGGCGGCGAATTTGACTGGGGGCTACAAGCATGGGTACGCTTCTGCGACCAAGAGTTTTGAGAATTTGTGGGAGGATGCTGAGAGCTTGTAACTACATTTACAGCATCAGAGGGTGGCAACAGTTGAGCACTTCGAGGAGCTAGTTTATCTGCGGCATTGTTAATAGCCTCAAATACTTCACCAATTTCATGTTTAACACCAAAATTTTGTTGCTCAACGATTGGTTTTGTATGCTCGGGGGCAAAATGCATTAAAGTACCAAATGCTATCATTTTGGCCATAGCCTCAGGGGACAGATTATTGTCTTTATCTAACCAAGTCGAATTATTCATAGCAGAAACTAAGGCATACAGATACTGATCGAGACGGCTAGTAAACGCATTAAACGATTCACCAGGCTGCATGGTGGCATTGGCAATTTTCTTGACTAACCTATATGGGTCAAGGTCTCCTTTATTAACAAAGCGACGGCGAAAGAAATCCTTAAATTCAGGCCAAGACTGGAGGCTAACAATGGCTTTCTCATCAACAACAAAACGTGCATCACCTTTGGTTGTGTCCACGGCTGACCGTGCAATTGCTAAGTATTCGGCATCAGTAGGCTTAGAAAAACGTGCAACTGTTTTCGCTTCAACCTTACTAAACCATGACTCTAATAAGCGGGATTCACCGGCAAAAAGAGGAATAGCCATTTCCTGAGCTGATCTCTGGCCATTGGGACGAGCAACTGTTCCCATTGATTCTGAAGGGGTTTCAACAGTGGTAGGCATTGTCACAGCCGTGGAAGTAATATTTGAACGCAGATTATAATTAAGTGCACCTGGCATCAGAAATAGTATACACAAAAATAAACACAAAAAAATATCAACTTGGCTAAAGTAAAAATGGCAGAAATAAAATTATTAAATTGGGCTAGGCAAGAAAATAATTAAGAACAAGCAATTGTAAACTAAATTTAGCAATCTTTCATTAAAAAAATGACTGGAATTAGATTTATGTAAATTAATTAAACCAGACTAAGCACAGCAATTGAGAATATAAAAACTGGAAGTGCAACTGCAAAATTTCATTAAAAAGATTCAACACAACAAGTGGCAATGCAAGAAATATGGATGTAGCACATAAACTGGACACAGGAATGTATATAACTGCTATGGTAAAAATTTAAAATAAAATGCTTAAAGGATAAATTTCAAGTTAGGTCTGGAGAAATATATAAAAAATTTCTATGTTCTATTGTCTATGGAAATCTCAAAAACAAATTTCTATTATGCAAAATAAACTGCTAGAAACAATTATTTCTTACTTCTCTCACCTTTGAATTCACTAATGACACTAGTAACAATTAATGAATAATGGAATCATATGCAGGGAATATTGAAATGTCTCAGAGAAACTGTGGGCCTCTGGAGTACTAAACCGGCTCCAATATTTAACAAGTCACTGAAAGATTAATTCATAAGATATTTTGGATATATTTACGTTAAACCTCATTAAAACATAGCACACGATATCTTAGCTCACAATTACTTAACTCAGGGCTGCACGATTTGCAGTATAACAGCGGCCAACACAAAAACGGTGGCAGGGCTTGTGAAGTGGCACATGTGAGGGTTTGTTTACAATCTGGTTCGACAGCAGCGCTCCTGGCGGCGGTGGCGCGAAATTCAGGGACCCCACACTGTTAATGCTGGAAGTGCGAAGATAAATTCTGACGACGACGATATTACGACGATGTCGGTGGAGAAACACGATTGGGAGGCAGGAGTTCACACAAAATGATGTAGCAGGGGCTGGTGGCGAGGTGTGAGCTGGAGAGGGAGGCGAGGTGTGTGAGCCTGGGGAGGCGACACTAGTCAAACAATTGCAGTCCACCAAATATTCTCAAGGAACAATACAGCACATACGATGATCAGGTGATGCTTGCGACGATGACTGACCACGATTTCAGTAGCTTGAACACTCACAAAGCTTAGATACTGTCAGCTTGGGTGGTGGTGGTGGTGGGTGCACTAGGTGGTTCCCACGTGGTGGCGCGAGATTCAAAAATGGCTGGCGCGGAAGCTTCCTTCCTCCTCACTGATGAATGAGCGTTCTCACAGGAAAATATTGACCCTTACTTCTGAAACGTTGGCCTGGAGTAGTGGTTGATGGCAGGACCCCGGTCTGGCACAATATTTGATGCGTGGGTGGCAGGATGGCGGCTTATGGCGGTGGCGGTGGCGGCTGGAACACGAGGCGATGCTGGGTACTTAAACTTTTGTTTCCAGAAAAAAAATTCTGGATCCCACTGCTGCTACCAGTATTCGTTTGCCTTGTTCGGGTAGAAGGTAGACACAGTAGTCGCTTCTGTATATATTTATTGACTGAGATAGCAAGGTATATATCTGCCTAGCCGAGGTCCTTCTACTCTGAGTCTGTGAGGATAACTGCGGCTGCTGGGAGCATGCCTGATGCTCCTCTGTCTGGCATGACGTCAGAGGCCTACTCGCCTGTGATTGGTTACATTTCAACTGACAGAATTTGAGTATAACAGATGATTCCTTTCATGTGACATTTATGGTATAACTTATGCCAGAGAATATATATATATATATATAAAGTGAACCAGTTCTTGGTGTTATTCTGTATGCCCAGTAGTTATCATACTATTATTGATTTGATTAATTGATCCATATATGTAAATGTTTGTGAGTTGGAGGACTTTCATGTGTATAGTTTTCTATGCCATTGCCATTTGAGTGAATTTCGGTGTTGAAGGACAGTGCAGTGTCTTATTACATTTATTATCATTACCGTGATATTTCGGTGTTTAATATCTTACTGTGAGCTACTGTGTTTATCGATATAGAAATATTTGTCTGAGCTCACGACCAATGCAGTGATTCAATTGCGTTCTATTGCCATTACAGCAGTAACCGTGTTGTGTGTTAATACAGTGATAGTTGTGAATTTAAAGAAACAGGCGTCTCACGCCAGACAAACAAATAAACGAACATTCGGGCGGTGAGAGTCACTCAGCTGATTTGGACATTTGACGCGAGGGGTGGGAGTGTGTTGCCATATAGGTGTGCCCAAATTATAAATGAAGAGAGAGCGACTTCTGCATTGTACTTGCTTGCCTGTTGATATAAGGATATGATGTCTTGTTTTAAGTAAAATACAAAATACCTTGGCGTTTGTATCATCCCCTCCATATTTCTTGTGGCTATATAATACTTGAAAGGAGATAGTGATAGAAATAAATACCTGCCTGATATCAGATCTATTGAGTGTGCTCTTGCCACTGTTACCACAATCCCACAATACCACTGACGTGTTACTGGACACGGGAAACACCAGTTGGCGACCTTGTGGTTAGTAGTAGAGCCCTTGTCGGAGCGGGCACACAGTTGAAAGAGCAAACTGTGTCTCCACTCATCTCTAACTACTAAGGCCGGTTGGGGATCGACTGGGGTACTCTCCTGGCGTACAGTGGCGCCGCGAGGATGGAGTGAAGACCCACAGGGCTACGGTGAGTAACGGTTATCGCTAATAGTGCGACCGTTGAGAGGATATCTTGTATACTGTTGCTCACCCCTCTTACAGTGAACCCCGACATTGGCGACCTCGCCAGGATCACGATCAAGATAAAGGTTGCAATTTTGGTACTTTACAGTGGTATTAGGTATCAGGTGCAGGTTATCACTCATAGCACAAGATGGAGGATGATAAGGTAGCAAGGTTCATTGACACTAAAGATGAGCAGGTGCTGGAGGAGTGCACCAAGGCACAGCTGCAATTGATAGCCGACCACTTTGGGATAAAATTGAGATTTTCCAAAGCCGGAGAGAGAAGACTGGAGATCATGGCACAGCTCAGGGCACGAGATGAAGCTTTGGGGGAGGAACGGCCACAGACATCTGCCAGTGTGGGAGAACATCTGAGCATTGGTGGGAGCAGCAGGGGATCCAGCGGCAGCAGGCGCAGCGTCAAACTGGAAATATTGAAGCTGCAGCTGGAAGCGCAGCTGAAGCGGGAAGAACAGGAACGAGAGGCACAGCTGCGCACGGAAGAGCGAGAAGCAGAGGCACATCTGCGCAAAGAAGAGCGAGAGACACAGCTGAAGCGTGAGGAGCGAGAGACACAGCTGAAGCGTGAGGAACAAGAGCGAGAAGCACAGCTAAGGCGAGAGGAGTGCGAGCTAGAAGCTAGGCTGAATCAGCAGGAGATAGAAGATAACAAGGATTTGGAGCTGAAGCGAGCTGAGCTAGGGCTAGCTCCACCTGTTCCGCCACAGAAGGAAGACCGCCGAGTGAGGGAGTGAGATTTCCCGGTCTTTGTGCCAAACGAAGCTGAAGTTTCGACCACTTCGAAAGGGTCGCTACCTTGAAGAAGTGGCTGAGGGCGGAGTGGGTGGAGCTGGTTCAGAGTAGGCTCACCGGAGAAGCTTGTGAAGCCTACAACATGCTCGACCTCAGGGAGTGCACCAACTACGATGCTGTAAAGAGAGCTGTGCTCCATTCTTTCAAGCTAACGCCGGAATGTTACAGGAAGAGATTCAGGGAATGTACCCGGTCGCCAGGAAAATCTTATGCGGAGACGGCGAGGGACATGGAGAGGAAGTTCCTGAAGTGGCTGGAGTCTGAAGGAGCGAAGTCGGCTGAGGATGTCAAGAGGCTTATGGTCATGGAGAAGTTTATGTCCGTACTCTCTCCTGAGATCAGGGTTAGAGTAAAGGAGGCGGACATTAAGGACCTAAGGGCCGCAGCCGACAGAGCTGACATGCTGGAAGAAGCCTTACGCCCACGCCGAGAGGGACAGCACCAACCGCCCGTATACTCCGGATATGGCAGAAATTATAGAAGGACGAATGGATGGAGGACCGGAGCGAGTTCTCCCAAGTCCCACCTCTCGAGTGGAGACAACAGAGGACCGAAGAGTGCTGTGGAGCCGGTAAAGAAGTCTCAAGCTGAGAGCTCAGGAGCTGTTGCTGCGACGAAGGATTCGACGGATGGTGCGAGGAAGACACACGGAGCGACGGCCTCTGAGGCGTTGTCAGGGCGAGCGATGGTGGATGTGGTGAATGGTCTCCGACGGAGAAGCTTCGCTGCTTCAATTGTGGGGGATTCGGACACTTCTCGCGGGACTGCAAGCGCCCTAAGCAGCGGGGGAACGTTGCTTTCGTGAGGGTCGAGGACCAGATGGCCGAGAGGGTGCGGGATGAACCCGTACTGAATGGGGAGACAAGAGTTCACCCATTCGTGTGTGAGGGAACCGTAAGGATGGGGGACGCAGACCCCGTCCCGGTGAAGATATTGAGAGACACCGGGGCAGATTTTACCCTGGTGAGCGAAACCCTGTTCCCCGAGGGTTACGAGAGTACCAGTGTGGGGGTGGCAAGTGTGACCACTGTGGGAGGCCCAGTGAGGATGCCCTACACCAGATATCTGAATTCTGATTATGGCTGCCAGACCCTTGTGGTGGGGGTCTGTACATCAATGCCCAAGATGGAGGCACAAGTCATCCTCGGAAATGACGCAT
Source organism: Procambarus clarkii (assembly GCF_040958095.1). Lineage (NCBI taxonomy): Eukaryota > Metazoa > Arthropoda > Malacostraca > Decapoda > Cambaridae > Procambarus > Procambarus clarkii. Next base: position 38,975,190 of record NC_091173.1, read on the forward strand.
GTGGAGGATGTGTCCTCCCTAACCACGTGAAGGGCGAGGAGTGCTTGGAGCACTATGAGGAGAAAGGCGGAGTGTTAGGCGCCTGTGGGGACGAGAAGGGAATCGCCACGGTGGCGTTCCCTGCTTGTGCTGTGATTCCGAGGCTGTGCGACGGACACGGAGGGAGTGGATCTGATAGGGCTGACGAGGAGACGTCCGACAGCCTGGGAATCGATCACCTCTTCACGGAACCCGAAGAACAAGTGGAGGGCGAAGGCAGCCCGGATGGTGAGTTACAGGTGACCTTCACCAGTTCTCTTGGGGTGGACCGCACTCGTCTTGGGGAGTTGCAGCAGATAGAGTTCCCCCGAATTAATTCACGAGGCCAAAGGAGGACGTGTTGGTCCTGAGAGGGCCACTCATTTTTACATACAGGACGGCATGCTGATGAGGCAGTGGAGGCCTGTGAGAATGGAGGCCGGAGAAGAGTCTCTAGGTACGAGACATCAGGTAGTGTTGCCGGCCCGGTGCAGAGCAGCAGTGTTGGATCTGTCGCACTCGGTGGATTCTGCAGGTCACCTGGGGGTGACCAAGACGCTGCGAATGATCAGGGATCATTTCTACTGGCCAGGTATGGACGCCGATGTGAGATGTTATTGTAAGACGTGCTTACCTTGCCTGAGGGCAGGGAAGAGCCAACCCGTGATACCAAAGGCCCCGTTGGTCCCTGTTCCTGCGTTTGGGCCTGCATTCGAGCGTCTGTTGGTCGACGGGGTTGGACCGTTGCCACGGACAAAACGAGGAAATACCTACCTGATGACGATCATGTGTGCGTCCACCAGATTTCCAGAAGCCATCCCGATGCGACGTTTGACGTCGAGAGGAGTAGCCGGGCAGCTACAACGATTTTTCTCTTGGGTGGGAATGCCCAGAGAAATTCAGACGGACTGTGGAAGTATATTCCAGTCTAAGTGGTTCAGACAGACAGTGACAAGTTGGGGAGTGACTCAGATTCGGTCTTCGCCCTACCGACCGCAGTCGCAAGGGGCGATTGAAAGGTTTCACTCCACCTTGAAGACCGTTCTGAGAGTGTTCTGCGCAGAGCAGGGGGCTGAGTGGGATGAGGCAGTATACCCTGCGTTGTTTGCCATATTTAACGCAGTGGTAGAATCGTTAGGTTTCTCACCTTTCCAACTGGTGTATGGACACGAGGTGCGAAGTCCTCTGTCCATGCTGAAGGAACAATGGACACCTGGAGTGACCGTGGGAATGGTCAATGAATACGTTCAATAGTTCAAGGAGCGTCTCACTCTAGCAAAGGAACTAGCTGGAAAACATCTGAAGGAGGCGCAGCGTAAGATGTCGGAATGGTATGACAAGAGAGCTACGCCGAGGGAGTTCCAGGTTGGGTTGCAGGTGATGGTATTGCTGCCGGGTAAGAGTAGAGTGACCGAGTCGCGGTTCGAGGGACTGTACAAGGTGCTACGGCAGTTGGGTCCTATAACGTATGAAATCGGTAAGCTGGATAGACCCCGCAAAAAACAGGTGTGTCATGTAAACCGCCTGAAGCCTTTCTTCCCTGACGAAGGAGGAGCCGCCGAGCAGGACGGAACGATGACTCAAGACCCCCAGCAGAAGATGATTTTGTGCATGTAAGTGGATCAGGAACTTCCAGAGGAGGAAGGAAAGTGGTCCAGGGCGGACGGAACCCGTCTCACCAATTCGGAGAGTTTGGCGAAGATCGAGGACAAGCTACAACACCTGGAAGGGCAGCAAAGCGCGGACCTGACGAACCTATTAAGGGAGAATGAATCTTTCTTTACCGACGTGCCCCGACGACACAAGAGTGTGACGCACGAGGTGGAGGTGAGGGACGCCAGGCCCGTCAAGCAGAGCGCATATAGGGTTAGCCCGGAGAAGCGAGAGCTGATGAGGAAGGAGGTGGAGTATCTCCTTGAGAACGACCTTGCAGAGCCTAGCAACAGTGAGTGGAGTTCCCCATGCTTGTTAGTGAAGAAAAGCGATGGTACATTCCGCTTTTGTACAGACTACAGAAAGATGAACTCCATCACTGTGGCAGATTCTCACCCCATGCCAAGGGTGAGCGATTGCATCGACCAGGTGGGCAGTGCAAGATATGTATCCAAGGTCGATCTGCTCAAGGGGTACTACCAGATCTCATTGACTCCCGCGGCCAGAAAAATATCAGCTTTCGTAACACCAGACGGGCTGTACCAATACAAGGTGTTACCCTTTGGAATGAAAAACAGCGGTAGCTGTTTCCAGCGCATGATGAATGAGTTGCTAAGGGGGGCCGAAGGCTGCACAGTATACATCAATGACATCGTCGTGTACGCCGACGATTGGAAGACACCTGGAAAGACTCAAAGAATTGTTCAGGAGGCTAACTTAACTGTAAACTTAGCCAAGAGCGAGTTTGTGAAGGCACACTTAGAGTACCTTGGCTTCGTCATCGGCCAAGGAGAAGTAACCCCTGTAGATCATAAAGTGTCAGCCATTAGGGAATACCCAGTGCCCAGGACGCGTAAAGAGTTGTTAAGGTATCTCGGGATGATAGGATACTACCGTGGGTTCTGCAGGAATTTTTCCACGGTAGCGCCTCCCCTGACCGAGCTACTCTCGAAGAATGTGTGATGGAGATGGGGAGAGGCCTGCCAGGAGTCTTTTGGAAAAGACCAAGAAACTGTTGACGGAGGCCCCGGTATTAATATCCCCAGATTTCTTAGCCAGATTCATCCTGTACATGGACGCCAGCGACGTTGGGATAGGGGCCATGTTGGCTCAAGAGAGGAGTGAGGTGCATAGACCGGTAGCTTTCTACTCTAAGAAGTTTGTGAAATACCAGCGGGCCTATAGTACCGTTGAGAAAGAGGCTTTGGCGCTGGTAATGGCCCTGAAGCATTTCGACGTGTACGTGGGAGGAGGGGCAAGATCTGTTCTTGTGTTCAAAGATCATAACCCTCTAACCTTTTTGTACAAAATGAGTAACTCCAACCAACGATTGACGAGGTGGGCATTACTACTGCAGGAGTACTGGCTGGACATCAAGCACATCAGGGGGAAGGACAACGTGGTTGCGGATGCCCTGTCCCGTATACACTAACCAGACATGACTCTTATTTTAAGGGGAGGGGTATGTGACGGTGTTCCCCCCCCCCCCCTTATATTTCTCCCACGCCTGCTGTAAGAGTTATGTCCACTTTACCCGAGCGTTCTCTACGTCGCGGGCTTCAGTTTGATATATGTGGGAGAGTGTAGTGTTCTCGAGGTGGCGAGAAATTTGTAACAGAAGAGTATTTGGCCTGTGGTATAGGCCCTTTAGGGAGCCAATATGGCGCTGGCCCCTCCGTTTTGCCGCCAAAACTGTGTGACGTCAGTGGCACCAGATTGGTCACCGATGGCGACGTGGCACAGGGAGCCAATGAAAACCTCCCTTGGCAAGTATGATGTCACGAAGGCAGGGGGGATCCGGTCATCGCACCACGGTGGCGCCATCAGCCTGACACGACACGTCAAGGTGGACGGATGTATGAAGTTTGATCCTGTCAGTTTGACAGTTGTACCCCGATCCCGTGGATCTTACGCGTCACCCGTAGTCTGCAAGTACGCCGAGAGGTCTTCCTTCATTCCATGTGTGGACCGAAGAGGGAATTGACGGAATATTGAGCATCAAGTGCTCCAGAGTCGGGTGCTGTGCAGGTGAAGTCTAGGCAGTATCGTCTGGGACGTCTGATAGCTTCACAGTGACGATGTAGCGGCTGGGCCAATCCTCTGGGAAGAGTGAAAGAAGATACTAATTGGGAATCCATACGACTGCAGCCGAGAAGTAGGTTGGCAGCCGTAGTTGGGAGAAGTTGACTGCCAGGAGACCGACTCCAACCCTACAAGACGTTGAGGAGGAGCACGGACCTGCGGAGGAGAGAACACGGCGACGACGCGTTTATTTTGGGACGTTGATTGGGTTCCTGGAGGACACATCGGTGTGTGTGTGGGAGCGTTCCCTACATGAGGCGAGAGCCTGGACCAGGAGCTACAACTCAACTCTCACCGGAGGATAGGTGGAAGTAGGTGATTCTAGTTTCACTCCCAATTCCCCTTTAGTCAGCTATATATTTAGCCAGAGTATCTTTCATGTCGTGAGCAAGGCTCACCAATGTCATGGTAGGACACAGTTGTGAGAAGTGGGGCTGTAGAAAGTTCTCACAGGATATATTTGTGGTGTGGATGCACCCGTATTATTATTGAAGAGTTTGCTGTGTTAGTAGATGATTCCTTTCATGTGACATTTATGGTATAACTTATGCCAGAGAATATATATATATATAAAGTGAACCAGTTCTTGGTGTTATTCTGTGTGCCCAGTAGTTATCATACTATTATTGATTTGATTAATTGATCCATATATGTATATGTTTGTGAGTTGGAGGACTTTCATGTGTATAGTTTTCTATGTCATTGCCATTTGAGTGAATTTCGGTGTTGAAGGACAGTGCAGTGTCTTATTACATATATTATCATTACCGTGATATTACGGTGTTTAATATCTTACTGTGAGCTACTGTGTTTATCGATATAGAAATATTTGTCTGAGCTCAAGACCAATGCAGTGATTCAATTGCGTTCTATTGCCATTACAGCAGTAACCGTGTTGTGTGTTAATACAGTGATAGTTGTGAATTTAAAGAAACAGGCGTCTCACGCCAGACAAACAAATAAAGGAACATTCGCGCGGTGAGAGTCACTCAGCTGATTTGGACATTTGACGCGCAACCCGTTCTCGCAAATTTAATAAGTCAATATTGACTTATTAAATATGTGCATAGGTGACATACTTAACATAATAGATACCCTTAAAAAGATTCATAGAAAACACCGACCTTACCTAACCTTGTTAGTATCTTAAGATAAGCATCTTATAGCTTCGTAATTACAATTATTACCTAACCTATAATAGGTATAGGTTAAGTAATAATTGTAATTACGAAGCAATAAGATGCTTATCTTAAGATACTAACAAGGTTAGGTAAGGTCGGTGTTTTCTATGAATCTTTTTAAGGGTATCTATTATGTTTAGTATATCACCTATGCACGTAGTTAATAAGTCAATATTGACTTTACGAATTTGCGAGAACGGGTTGTTGACGCGAGGGGTGGGAGTGTGTTGCCATATAGGTGTGCCCAAATTATAAATGAAGAGAGAGCGACTTCTGCATTGTACTTGCTTGCCTGTTGATATAAGGATATGATGTCTTGTTTTAAGTAAAATACAAAATACCTTGGCGTTTGTATCATCCCCTCCATATTTCTTGTGGCTATATAATACTTGAAAGGAGATAGTGATAGAAATAAATACCTGCCTGATATCAGATCTATTGAGTGTGCTCTTGCCACTGTTACCACAATCCCACAATACCACTGACGTGTTACTGGACATGGGAAACACCAGTTGGCGACCTTGTGGTTAGTAGTAGAGCCCTTGTCGGAGCGGGCACACAGTTGAAAGAGCAAACTGTGTCTCCACTCATCTCTAACTACTAAGGCCGGTTGGGGATCGACTGGGGTACTCTCCTGGCGTACAGTGGCGCCGCGAGGATGGAGTGAAGACCCACAGGGCTACGGTGAGTAACGGTTAACGCTAATAATGCGACCGTTGAGAGGATATCTTGTATACTGTTGCTCACCCCTCTTACGGTGAACCCCAACAATATGTATATGTATATATGTCGTACCTAGTAGCCAGAACGCACTTCTCAGCCTACTATTCAAGGCCCGATTTGCCTAATAAGCCAAGTTTTCCTGAATTAATATATTTTCTCAAAGTTTTTCTTATATATATATATATATATATATATATATATATATATATATATATATATATATATATATATATATATATATATATATATATATATATATATATATATATATGACCGAAAAAGTAAGATTAATAATTCTAACACGAATTTTCTCTATCTTTCTTATGTTTCTTTTCACTGTTGATGGTGTTTCAAAGATCAATTCTCCAAAATTCATTTTTATTTCTAGTCTGACGCGACACTTGAGCGCGTTTCATAAAACTTATTACATTTTCAAAGACTTTAGTTTACAAACACACAACTGAAACTGAATAGAGCTTGCACATCTTCGATTTTATATCTACATTTGGGTGAGGTGGATGAGGTGAAAACAAACTTTCAACAATGGGTATTGAATGGGTATTAAATTCAAACACAAGACAGAACACGAAACAATGGGTATTGAATGGAAGTAATTGTAGAAAGCCTATTGGTCCATATTTCTTGATGCTGCTATATTGGAGCAGAGTCTTGAAGTGGGTAGAATATAGTTGTGCATTAATTGGCTGTTGATTGCTGGTGTTGACTTCTTGATGTGTAGTGCCTCGCAGACGTCAAGCCGCCTGCTATCGCTGTATCTATCGATGATTTCTGTGTTGTTTGCTAAGATTTCTCTGGTGATGGTTTGTTTGTGGGAAGAGATTATATGTTCCTTAATAGAGCCCTGTTGCTTATGCATCGTTAAACGCCAGGAAAGAGATGTTGGTGTCCTGCTTATATTCTGTTTTTTTTTTAGGCTTACAGTCCCCAAGAGGGCATTTGAAGGCATAGACGACGTTGGTCTCTTTTAAAGCGTTCTGCTTTGTGTCTGGAGAGTTTCTCATGAGTAGGCTGGCCGTTTTTTTGGTTTTATAGTAAATCGTCAGTTGTATCTTCTGATTTTTGTCTATAGGGATAACGTTTCTACTGACAATATCTTTCAGGACCCTTTCCTCCGTTTTATGGGCTGTTGAAAAGAAGTTCCTGTAAAATAGTCTAATAGGGGGTATAGGTGTTGTATTAGTTGTCTCTTCAGAGGTTGCATGGCGTTTCACTTTCCTTCTTATGATGTCTTCCACGAAACCATTGGCGAAGCCGTTGTTGGCTAGGACCTGCCTTACCCAACAGAGTTCTTCGTCGACTTGCTTCCATTCTGAGCTGTGGCTGAGGGCACGGTCGACATAAGCGTTAACAACACTCCTCTTGTACCTGTCCGGGCAGTCACTGTTGGCATTCAGGCACATTCCTATGTTTGTTTCCATAGTGTAGACTGCAGTGTGGAAACCTCCGCTCCTTTCCATGACTGTTACATCTAGAAAGGGCAGCTTCCCATCCTTCTCCATCTCGTAAGTGAAACGCAACACAGAATTCTGCTCAAATGCCTCCTTCAGCTCCTGCAGATGTCTGACATCAGGTACCTGTGTAAAAATGTCGTCAACATACCTGCAGTATATGGCCGGTTTCAAGTTCCTGTCGACTAAGACTTTTTGCTCGATGGTACCCATGTAGAAGTTTGCGAACAGGACACCTAGGGAAGAACCCATGGCGACCCCATCTACTTGCTTATACATGTGCCCATCCGGGCTCAAGAAGGGTGCCTCTTTAGTACAAGCTTGGAGTAGTTTCCTTAGACTGTTTTCTGGTATGTCAAGAGAAGTACAGGCCGGATCACGGTACACTCTGTACCGATGATAGCCGACAGAGTGTACCGTGATCCCGCCTGTACTCCTCTTGACATACCAGAATATATATATATATATATATATATATATATATATATATATATATATATATATATATATATATATATATATATATATATATATATATATTAGTGGGACTCTTAGTGAAGACTCTTAGTGGGTCGAGGAGGCCTTCCTCTCCAGCAGTGCAACAGAATCAACTGTAAAAGGTGTGTTGTCCTGGCGGGAGGCGTGCTAGGGAGGGGAAGGACACAGCCCTGGCTGAGGGTTATCTCAGTGCCTCCATAAACAACAGCCTCCTGGCGGGAAGGAGGCCTCAAGTCGAGGGGGGGGGGGGGGAGGGAGTGAAGGGGAGGCTCACAAACCTGCTTGTATTCCAGCAGACTTATAAGTGAATGTGTGCGTCATTTTAGATGAACGGTGAGTTTGTAGTGATAAACATAATGCACCTGTGAAACTTTGTGTTAATTGTGTGTGACCGGGACACCTCCCCCCCCCTCTCCCTAGCCTCCCACAGGCCGCGCCATCCCACCCAGCTACCCTCTCCCGGCGGCTGACCCGACGACCATCGTCCACCCACGCCCACTGTCGACCAACGCCTACCATCACCTCCCGCGCATCGTCACCCAACGCCCACCGTTACCCCACTCCCACCGGCACCCCACGCCCACCGTCAGCCCACGCAGCCCTATGCCCACCGCCACCCCACGCCCACCGTCAGCCCACGCCCACACACGTCACACGCCCTACGGCTCCCTCACCAGGAAAGGGTGGAAGGACACATGTGGTGGGTTCAAGAGACTGGGTCACCAGTGTGCCAATAAGTGCTTGAAGAAGATAAGTTGAGTCCAGTCCTGTGGTGACTGGACCATTGTGAGTATCGTGTTGAGAGCACCACACCCAGTGAGCCAGGACACATTCACCAGTGTTTAGTGACAAAAGGAATTATCCAAGTGTTAAGTGCCACATCAACCCTCCCCCCACCCCCTGAGTGTAGTGCCTCCCCCCCAGTGAGTGTAGTGTCTCGGGCTCCCCCACTCCCCTTGTGTAGTGTCACCCCATCCCCCCCCCCCCCCGCAGTAAGGTGCAGTATCTTCCGCTCCCCCGCCCCCACCTCCCACAATCAGGTGGTCGCGCCTTCCCCTCCCCGGTCCCCCTCCCAGACCGGGCCAGCGCAGCCTCCCAACCCCCACCCACCCACCACCTCCACGAGCCCACCCACCCCAGACATGACGCATAGTATAGGGGACAACCTCGACCCCCCCAGCCAGGAGGGAGAGACAAATACTCCAGTGCAAGGTGACAGTCACTTTACCTAAGGGGATGGCAGAAGAAGCCGCTACCAGCCAGCTCACCCCTCCCGAAGCTAATCAAAGGAGAGGCACCTGCAGTGTTTGTGGGAGCAACATCAGCATCAACTCGGTCTCCAGAGTCATATGCCAGCATGGTGACTGTCCTGGGTCAGAGAGGCCTCCCGTGGGAGGAGGCAGCACTCAGGAGTCTGTTGCACCAGTACAAATCGCAATAGATTACATTGCAACAGACGACCTGCTAAAGGCAATTAAAGCAACGTCATCCGGGACACTCACCCACATCCCAAAGGCCTCTCGCCCATTTGCTGCCGGGAAATACACGGACCTCATCGCAAAAGTCAACAGAGGGTCAAATAACCTTGATGCACCTGATACCATCAAAACCTGGCACAATCTGCTACTTTTTGGGAACGCATGCTTAGGTGTACCAGACAGAGGAGGCAAGACACTGGCCTCATCCGTCAATAAAGCAATTAGGGATTTTCCAAGGGCTGACAACCTAGTCCGTATCCCCAAACACACCAAACACCGCCGAGGCAGACCAAGTACGACAATCAGCGACAACAGAAAATTAGGTACCCAAGTCAGCAAAAAAATTGACGAGGGCAATACAGTCGGGGCACTCAGGTTGATCACAAGTGAGGACAAAATTTTGCCCAGGGATAAAACCACAGCCCAAGCACTGAGAGAAAAACACCCCTTCAGGGCCGTAAGTGGACCTTCCCCAAAGGTCAGGGTCCCCCCTAACCACGTACCTCTCGTCCTCCAGGAGTCCGAGGTTTATAAAGCTATCGTTTCATTTCCCCCGGGCTCCTCAGGAGGCTACACAGGGGTAAGACCTCAACATGTGAAGGAAATGGTGAACCCTGTTCTTGGCCCAGCTGCAGAAGCGCTCCTGACAGAAATCACAACGTTTGTCAACAACTGCCTCGCCGGGTTAATCCCTGATGAAATCAAACTATTCTTCTTTGGGGCATCCCTATGTGCCCTGAAAAAGAAGGTGGGTGGGATCAGACCCATTGCCGTTGGTAATACCCTTCGCCACCTAGTTGCACGGGCTGCTGTCAGAAGTATCTGAATGGAAGCAGCCACCATGCTGCAACCCAACCAGCTGGGGTTTGGAGTCCCCCAAGGCTGTGAAGCAGCGGCCCATGCTGCACGAGCCTACATTAGCTCTCTTACTGAAGACCAGGCAATAGTAAAATTAGATTTTAAAAATGCTTTCATCTCGGTCAAGAAGGAAGCAATCCAGGAACATTGCCCAAGCAACCTACAGCAAAGACTCAACCCTTCTGTTTGGCAAACATGAAGTCACCTCAGCAAAGGGAATTCAACAGGGAGACCCACTTGCACCCTTCCTCTTTTGCATAGCGGTTCGAGAAATTACAACCAGACTGTCCAGCGAGCTCAATATCTGGTTCCTGGATGATAGCACTCTGGCAGGCACACAAGATTCCCTGCTGGAAGACCTGCAGCTGGTGAAGACCCGGGGGAGACTATGGGTCTCGTTCTTAACCCCTCCAAGTGCGAAATTATTGCATCCAGTGAAGTAATTATTAGGGCAGTGAAATCAGTTTTGCCAGAAGCCTCAGTCGTTAAATCCACCGACAGCACAATACTTGGAGCACCCCTGGGCCACAATTCCATTGCTGCTGTCCTTGACGAAAAGTTTAGAGACCTAAAGAGGATGGAAGAGAGAATAGGGGACTTGGACTCCCACGATGCCCTCTATTGCAGGTTGGTCTCACAAAGTGCTTTACCTTGCCCAGACTAACATACTTCTTAAGGTGTGCACCCACGTTTGGCAACCCACTTCTAAATCAATATGATGAAATTTAGTTTCACTTACGAGATGGAAAAGGATGGGAAGCTGCCCTTTCTAGATGTAACAGTCATGGAAAAGAGCGGATGTTTCCACACTGCAGTCTACACTAAGGAAACGAACATAGGAATGTGCCTAAATGCCAACAGCGACTGCCCAGACAGGTACAAGAGGAATGTTGTTAACGCATATGTCGACCGTGCTCTCAGCCACAGTTCAGAATGGAAGCAAGTCGACGTAGAACTCTGTAGGGTAAGGCAGGTCCTAGTCAACAACGGCTTCTCCAATGGTTTCGTCGAAGACATCATAAGAAGGAAAGTGAAACGCCATGCAACCTCTGAAGAGACAACTAACACAACACCTATACCCCCTATTAGACTATTTTACAGGAACTTCTTTTCCACAGCTCATAAAACGGAGGAAAGGGTCCTGAAAGATATTGTTAATAGAAACGTTATCCCTACAGACAAAAATCAGAGGATATAATTGACGATTTACTATAAAACCAGAAAAACGGCCAGCCTACTCATGAGAAACTCTCCAGACACAAAGCAGAACGCTTTAAAAGAGACCAACGTAGTCTATGCCTTCAAATGCCCTCTTGGGGACTGTAAGCTCCAAAAAAACCAGTATATAGGCAAGACAACAACATCTCTTTCTAGGCGTTTAACGATGCATAAGCAACAGGGCTCCATTAAGGAACATATAATCTCTTCCCACAACCAAACCATCGCCAGAGAAATCCTAGTAAACAACACAGAAATCATCGATAGATACAGCGATAGCAGGCGGCTTGACGTTTGCGAGGCACTACACATTAAAAAGTCAACACCAGCAATCAACTGCCAATTAATGCACAACTATATTCTACCCACCTCAAGACTCCGCTCCAATATACAAGCATCAAGAAATATGGACCAATAGGCTTTCTACAATCACTTCCATTCAATACCCATTGTTTTGTGTTCTGTCTTGTGTTGATGAATTTAATAACCTATTAATACCACCTCACCCCATCCACCTCACTCAAATGTAGATATAAACAAATCGGAGATGTGTAAGTTCTATTCAGTTGTGTATGTGTAAACTAAAGTCTTTGAAAATGTAATAAGTTTTACGAAACGCGCTCAAGTGTCGCGTCAGACTAGAAATAAAAAATGAATTTTGGAGAATTGATTTTTGAATTACCACCAACAGTGAAAAGAAATGTACGAAAGATCGAGAAAATTCTGGTTAGAATTATTAATCTTACTTTTTCGGTCATATTTAATAATATATATATATATATATATATATATATATATATATATATATATATATATATATATATATATATATATATATATATATTACATATACATATATGGTGTTTGAGAAAGGGATGCGTGAGAGGATGTTGGTCTGGTTGAGGCAGTAATAACATGCCATTATTCTTGCTAAGCCTCATTCATCTTCTTACATTGTCAGCGAAGTATTATATTTTTATTTTGAACATTACAGTCATCGCCGGTTCCGGAAAGTGAATCGTGCGAGAACATTGATGATATCAGGGATTCCCGCCAGGCTCGGGGCGTGCTCACAGGAGTGTCCCGCGGGCCGTGCTCACAGGAGTGTCCCGCGGGCCGTGCTCACAGGAGTGTCCTGCGGGCCGTGCTCACAGGAGTGTCCCGGGGGCCGTGCTCACAGTGTCCCGCGGGCCGTGCTCACAGGAGTGTCCCGCGGGCCGTGCTCACAGTGTCCCGCGGGCCGTGCTCACAGGAGTGTCCCGCGGGCCGTGCTCACAGTGTCCCGCGGGCCGTGCTCACAGGAGTGTCCCGCGGGCCGTGCTCACAGTGTCCCGCGGGCCGTGCTCACAGGAGTGTCCCGCGGGCCGTGCTCACAGTGTCCCGCGGGCCGTGCTCACAGTGTCCCGCGGGCCGTGCTCACAGTGTCCCGCGGGCCGTGCTCACAGTGCCCCGCGGGCCGTGCTCACAGTGTCCCGCGGGCCGTGCTCACAGTGTCCCGCGGGCCGTGCTCACAGTGTCCCGCGGGCCGTGCTCACAGTGTCCCGCGGGCGGTGCTCACAGTGTCCCGCGGGCCGTGCTCACAGTGTCCCGCGGGCCGTGCTCACAGTGTCCCGCGGGCCGTGCTCACAGAGTGTCCCGCGGGCCGTGCTCACAGAGTGTCCCGCGGGCCGTGCTCACAGAGTGTTCCGCGGGCCGTGCTCACAGAGTGTCCCGCGGGCCGTGCTCACAGAGTGTCCCGTGGGCCGTGCTCACAGAGTGTCCCGCGGGCCGTGCTCACAGAGTGTCCCGCGGGCCGTGCTCACAGTGTCCCGCAGGCCGTGCTCACAGTGTCCCGCGGGCCGTGCT